>NW_021821011.1:0-119292 GCF_901001135.1 Rhinatrema bivittatum
GCTTTTTTGACTTTCTACCTTCCGAGGTCCAGATTAAACTACAGAGAGAGAGAGATATATATATCCTTATCCCTAATGCGAACCCACCTTCTTAATCTGGAGAGTTGGGATTGCCTAGTGCTGCCACCTGAGAAAAGACGCATCTTTGGACTATTTTTGTGAGAAGATCAGTGGAAGAATTTGTGTTGTGATGTACTTAAAGTAATTTTATTTGCAGTAAATTTTTATTGAAGATCCCATCAGTTTCCAGTGTCAGATGTGCTCTAAAACAAGGTCATTGAAACAATGAGTACAGCTGAAAAACTGTGTGGCGATATCTGGCCCTGTGAGCTTAGAGCTCCAGAGGTTGAAACGTCTTCTCCTCCGGAAAGAACCCAGGCACCTCGGGGCCTGCAGTGGACTGAGTGAGTGGATCAAGCATGGAGAAAGACAGAGAGATAGCAGTAAAAATGGTCCTGAGGACAATAATGCGCCCCTGCATTCCAAGAGGTCCCTGAAGTGGGGGTTACATGCAGAACAGGCCATTGCTACCATGGCCACATTGATGGTAGTCTGGCCATGGTAAAGCTACCACCTTGCACAGCTTGGCGTTCCCTATACTAACTGGAATGAAGTGGAAGGATCAAGCCCCACTGAGACTCAACCTCCCCCCCCCCCCCCCCCAGCACAGAACACCCCCTTTTTGGCAGATATAACCTTTCCCCTTTCCCAAGGTGGAAAACACCTCCCTGGTAGGCATGAACACCCCCTTTGGCAAGCTACAATACCCCCTGCCCAGCAGACAGCATCCTTTTCCTGGCAGACAGAAGAACCTTTCTAGAAAAGGACTCCCCTTCTGAGAGACGGCCGGCACTTACCCTTTCAGCAGGAGAACTCCACCAGCAGTCAAAGCTTCCCTGTGCCTCTGGGCAGACAACTAAAACCCTCCCACACTCCCAAGGGAGAAGTCCCTCCACATGAAGCCCCCTCCTTTACACCTATTCATAGGCCTCGCAATACCCCAGCTCCCAAATACCGGAACTGCTTATTCCCAAAATATTTGGTAGCAATAGAGAGCGAGGCTCCATTCTGTTGGTGCAGGCACTGATTTAAAAATGTCATCTGTGACACTCTGAACCAAATGTCAAAGCATGGAGTGGGGCCTTCTACTTCAGGGAGAAGGTTCAATGGATGGTGGAGGGGGCTATTGTTCTCATCAGGGGGACATTTCTCAGCTGGGGAAGGGAGACTTATGCCAGGGTGATCTTATTCTGCCAGAGAAGGTTATCTGCTAGGAGGTGCTTATGTGAGGAGACTTCTGCTGAGGAAGGGCTGTGTATTTGGGGGGGAGGAGCGTTCTCTGCTTGGAATGTCTTCTGTTTAGGTCACGGAAAAGGTTGAATGCCCTGAGGAAAGGAGTTAATTATGTGGTAGGAAGGGTGCCTGCCATTCGGTGACCTGTGCTAAAGCAGACCACATATGGCTAGACAGTTGCCTCCATCTTCTAAGGTGTAGTTAACTTTTTAGCTTTACATGACCATAATTATGTCCAATAGTAATTAACACTGGATAGTAAATCCAGTGTTAATACCAGAGTACATTAGCATAGGCCAACCCTCTTTTGAAGTAATTTGCATGCCCATTAGTTTTACCTTGTGATAATGCTAATACAATTGCAAATTTTTCATGTTAACTCATTTAGTAAATTGGATGTTAAGTAATATGTATGTTAATTATTATTATTCATACTTAATATTCTGCCATATCCAACTAGCACTCTAAGTAGATTACAAAATAAATACATTAATACAGCATATTGACTGTAAAGGGGGAAGATCCAAGATGGCCGCCTGAATGGAAGCGACTCCCGAAAGCTAGCGTTCTGCCTTTGAGTTTTTTCCCCAAAAAGCTGAATTATGCCACATAAAAGAAAGGGTAAGGTGAAGGTTTTTATCTGCCTGAACCTAACCTGCCTTCGGATCAACGGCTGATACTGGAATTCACTTACCCTACAGCAGAATTGAGGGCGATAGCTCCCACTGGCGGAGCTGAGGGAGGAGGTCAGCTCTCGCCGGGGGAAATATCTCTGAGCCCTCCAGTTCCACAGCAATTGTTTACAGCTTCCCCCTCAGGAGACATCGCTGGAGCTGAGGGAACAGGAGGACAACTTGCTGATATCTCTCAGTCGGGCGGAGCCCTCGGTGCCGATCCTGGGAGAGTGCGGACATCAACCCCAGACCAGCTTCCAGAATTCTCCGGGGAGAGAGAGGGGAATGGTGGAGAAGACCTGCCGATTTCGGTAGATGGAAATGAGAACATGGCTGGGATCAGTCAAGTCATGGTGAGGATTGAAAAACCAGCAGTTGTAACGCTCAATTCCCTTTGGGATCTTAAGGCAGGGTTTACCTCTAATCTTCAGGAGCAGGCCCAAAAACTGCAAGTTGTTTCTTCAAAGTTAGATTTGGTCGACCACAAACATATTTTGCAGGAGCAAAGTATGAGTATTCAAAAATTGGAAGAAGAGATGAAAATATTGAAAGATATATCAGCAGTGTTTGCTAGAGAGCGGATGGCCTCCGTGAGAAAGATGGAATTTCTGGAAAACTCAATTAGACACTTGAATCTGCGGATTTTAAATTTCCCTAAGGTAAAAGATGAACTGAGCTTGGTTACCTTAAAAAAAGATAGGGGGAAAATTTGGAAAATTCCCACCGATAAAGTTCCAGCGATTAAGAAAATTACTTTTCTATCTCAAAGCAAAGTTTAAGGAGTTCTAATCCTGTTGAAAATCTCTCTAATTTGACTCAATATTTGGAAGAATCTCTGATAGATGTCACGAGCAGAGTAACACTATTAGTGACATTTTATTCAGAACTTGATTTGAATATGATTATGCGCTCTTATTTCAAAAAGTTAAATGTACCATTTTATGGTGGGCTAGTCATCCTGACTTAGCCAAATCCACACAATTACACTGAAAGGCATGTCTAGAATTAAAACCTGAAGTAATATCTTTGGGAGCAAGTTTCCTTGTCAAGTATGCTTGCAAATGTATTGTGAAAATGTTGGGGGAATACTTATATTTTCTTTGATGTAGTGCAGCTAAATGCTAGGAGGCAAATATCTGTCATTAATTTAAGTGAAAGAGGTTCAAATTGAGATTGATATGTGAGAACCATTTGGACGACCATTATTTTCTTTATATAAATAGATAATGGTATAAAATGCTCCTTTATTATTTTCTTTTGGCCCCCCCCCCCCCCCGTATTTTCCTCTATAATGTAGAGAAGTGCGAGATAAGATATATCTCTTTCTTTAAATGATTTTCTAGATTTATGTTAAGATTGTTAACGATGTAAGCACTTGTATTACTTAAAACAAAGTTAAAAGATTTTATTAATTTGTAAAAATTCAATAAAGAGAAAAAAGCAACAACAATATATTTTGCAATATATCTATATTTAATGCATTTAGGAGGAAGTGGTGTCTACCTGTGTGCAGCAGAGGATCAGAAGACTCATCTGCATACTTTTCCCAGAAGCCCCAGCAGAGGACTCGATGATGAGAGCTAAGTTTCAGTTTGCACAGCCCTCACACTGGTTCCAGCTGTAGAAAACTGGAAGGCTCATTTGCATACTTTTCCTAGCCATCCCAGCAGAAGATTCCAGAGGAAATTGCAAACCTTCTAGGTTTCAGCTCTCACAAACCTGACACTCTTTCTAGCACCAGAGATCTTGAAGGCTTGTTTGCTAGGACCAGAAGGCTTCTCCTAGTGCCTTAATAGAGATGTTGTGAGTTATTTAGGCTTTAACTCCAAGAGCCCCTGCAGTGTTTATAGCTGCAGAAAACTGAAAGGCTTTTTTGCATGTTTCTTCTAGTAGTTCATACACCAAACCCCTTCAGATGGTACAAAACACAGCAGTTAGAATACTTACAAATTCTAAAAGAAGAGACCACACTCTCACCAATCTTAAAAAATCTTCACTGGCTCCCCATCCAAGCCAGACCTCTACAAATCCATCACCTTCATCTACAAGTAGAGATGTGAATCGTGTGATCGATCGTCTTAACGATCGATTTCGGCTGGGGGGGGAGGGAATCGGATCGTCGCGGTTTTGTTTTTTTAAATATCATGTAAATCGTAAATCGGGGGAGGGCGGGAAACCGGCACACTAAAACATCCCTAAAACCCACCCCGACCCTTTAAAATAAATCCGCCAACCTCCCGAACCCCCCCAAAATGTCTTAAATTACCTGGGGTCCAGTGGGGGGGTCCCGTTGTGATCTTCCACTCTCGGGCCACGGGTGCGTTGATAGAAATGGCGCCGGCGCTACCTTTGCCCTGTCATATGACAGGGCAAAGGTAGCGCCGGCACCATTTTGCTTCCTGTCCCCCGACGTCACGAGCGTAGGAGATCACTCCCGGACCCCCGCTGGACCCCCAGGGACTTTTGGCCAGCTTGGGGGGGCCTCCTGACCCCCACAAGACTTGCCATAAGTCCAGCGGGGGTCCGGGAACGACCTCCTGCACTCAAATCGTGTTGCTGTAATGGAAAATGGCGCCGGCCGTATGGCCGGCACCATTTTGCAGTACGGCAATATGGCCATACGGCCGGTGCCATTTTCCAGTATGGCCATATTGCCATTTTGCAGTACGGCAATATGGCCATATGGCCGGCGCCATTTTGCAGTATGGCCATATTGCCATTTTGCAGTACGGCAATATGGCCATATGGCTGTACTGCAAAATGGCGCCGGCCATATGGCCATATTGCCGTACTGCAAAATGGCAGTACGGCCAGCCGTACTGCAAAATGGCCGGCCATATGACCATATTGCCGTACTGCAAAATGGCGCCAGCCATATGGCCATATTGCCGTACTGCAAAATGGCAATATGGCCATACTGCAAAATGGCACCGGCCATATGGCCATATTGCCGTACTGCAAAATGGCAATATGGCCATACTGCAAAATGGCACCGGCCATATGGCAAAGGTAGCGCCGGCGCCATTTCTATCAACGCACCCGTGGCCCGAGAGTGGAAGATCACAACGGGACCCCCCACTGGACCCCAGGTAATTTAAGACATTTTGGGGGGGTTCGGGAGGATGGCGGATTTATTTTAAAGGGTCGGGGTGGGTTTTAGGGATGTTTTAGTGTGCCGGTTTTCCCGCCCTCCCCCTTCCCCTCCCCCGATTTATGATTTTGACGATAAATCAGGGGAATTCCTATTAAATATCGCCTTTAAACGATTTTTGACGATTTAAAATATATCGGACGATATTTTAAATCGTCAAAAAACGATTCACATCCCTATCTACAAGTCTATCCATAACTACACCTCCCTGGACCTTCATTATCCGCTCAGCCTTTATACCTCTCAAAGACCGATTAGAGAAGCCCATAGAGGATCCCTCCAGGTACCGAATACAAAATCCACCAGACACACAACGGCAAGAGATCGGGCATTCTCGACAGCTGGACCCTCACTTTGGAACTCCATCCCCACAAATCTGCGCCTAGAACCCTGCCTACCAACTTTCCGCAAAAGACTGAAGACCTGGCTTTTCCTACAAGCCTTCCCGGACAACTCATAACCACCTCTAACTCCTGTAAGAATGTGACTGTAAATATTCATTAAGTTATTTATTTTATCCCCATATAATTCTTTTACTCCCCACTGTTCCTCTTTTTTCTCTATTCCAGTTATTCCACCCCTGGTTTTTTTTAACTGCTTCCCCTTTGCACCAGTTTAGTTCTACTGTTCTTTGCACCCCTTGTTTGTATGTAAACTAGCATGATGTGACTTGTTCATGAATGCCGGTATATAAAAAAAACCTAAATAAATAAATAAAAATAAAATAGTTCTAGTAGAGGACTCCAGCTAACCCTCTGAGCTGTCTAGAGGTCAACTTCAACAGCCCCTGCTTGTTTCCAGCTGCAGAAAGCTAGAAGGCTAATTTTCATACTTTTGCCAGCAGTCCCAGCAGAAGACAGTATAAGCACTCAAGGCTTCAGCTTCCGCATCCAAGCTTCCACATCTCTTTTTTTTTTCTAGCAGCAAAGAATCAGAAGGCAGGTACCAAAACATAACTTCCTATAAATTTTAAGCAACAGATTTGTTTTTCTGATGCAATAACAGGGAATTAGTTCAAAAAAGGCTCAAGAATGTATATAACCTAGTAGTTAGTTATAAGTAGATTAATTATAGTCTCTGGTGGATATAAAATAAACCAATAGTTTAAAAGTTTAAACATCCCTACTCTCTTAGAAATTTTAAATTGCATCTTACTTTTGTTCAGTTGTTAGCAAACAGTAGTCCAGCAGAGAGAGGGGGCTATCCAGTCTTTTGCACCGAGTGTCACATGTATGATTATTTATCAGTTGATAAGAGGTTGTATATATGCACTCTGTGCAAAGAGCTCCTAGCTCTTAGAAAATAAGTCCGATATCTGGCCACTAGAGTGGCAGGGGCTCAGACTCGTCGGGAGGATCAGCCTGGGAGAGAGGGAAGCTGTACTGGGGCTGGAGGAAGGGGGTTGGCCCTGCTAGGGCTGGAGGAGTTCAGGCTATGTTGAGGTTGCTTGGGGGTGAGGGCAGGTTATACTGGGGCTACAGGAATGGAGGCAGGTTGTGCTGGGGCTGGCAGGAGAAGGAAGGGCTGCTGGGATTGGGGGGGGGGGCAATAAATAACAGCCTACAGGGAATTTCCATGGGTGGCTGTGCTGTAGCAGGGGCTGGGAGGTGAGGGGGAGGCAGGCTGAGCTGCTCCTGGGGCTGCAGGGAGGTGGGGAGGTGGGGAGGGGCTAGGCAGCCTGTGATGGGGCTGAGTAGGCTGTACTGGGGTTTGGAGCAAGATGGTAGGCTGTTCTGGGGCTATAGGGGAGGGCAATTCATAGTGGCCTCCAGGGAATTTCCATGGGTGGCAGCTAGTGTAAATAAAATAAGATAGAATAAAGATACAAATTGATAATCTAATTATACACCTGACTTAAAATCCAAGTTTTAAGTTTCTTCCTAAATGTAGGAAAACTTGTTTACAAAATTCTAACAGAATCTCATTCTAAATTTTTGGTACATAAAGAAAAAACGCTTTCCATTTAATTTCTATCAATTTACAATTAAGATGTGATGGAGTTACCAGTAAAGCCTGCTAAGAGGTCCTTAAGGGCCTTACAAACTGCTAATATGTAAACAATTTAGTTAAATATTCTGGACCCATTTACTGTAAAGACTTAAATACAGTAAATAAAATCTTGATCCTCTAAATAACATAGGGGGTCATTTTCTATGCATGCGATAGGTAAATTGGGGCGGGCTCTGGGCAGTGTCTGCATCGGAAGGGGAGGAGTCGGGGCGGCACCGGGACTGACACTGCGAAGACACCGCTGATGGCAAAAAGGTAAGGACCCATTTTGCCACCAGTTTCGCGCCCAATAGCACCGCCTTTTACGATGGCGCTATTGGGTGTGAAAGCCGGCAGCGATGGAGGTGCGATCTCTGCCGGCTTTCGCAGGCCCGCCCCCCGCTTCGCCACCCCACCCCCCGTTACCGCCGGATTTTCTAAGGTCTGTGACCTTAGAAAATCCAGACCATAGTAACATAGTAAATGACATGAGATAAAGATCTTAATGGCCTATCCAGGTTGCCCAGTAGTGATTTAGCCACTTTGGGTAGATGTGCATACAAATTTCCACATAGAATCCAATACCTACTCCCTCTGTAATTGTTACTCTGTGGCAGGTTATCCCATGCCCTCTAAGAAGCACCATACAGTTATATCACTGCTGTTTTTGGCTATAACTGATTTTCTAACCAGGTTACTCTGGTGCTTCATTACATTCTCTTGCCACTAGGAATCCTCTGTGTTTATCCCTTGCTGTTTTAAAATTCTGTTACTGTTGTCTCAATTACTAGAGATGTGAATTGGAACCAGAATCGGTTCGGATTCCGGTTCCGATTCACATCGTGTTTTTTTTTTCGGTCGGCCCGATCGCGGTTTTGTTTATTGGCTGCGCCCGAGCCGATAAACAAAAAACCCACCTGACCCTTTAAAACTAATCCCTTAGCTTCCCCCACCCTCCTGACCCCCCCAAAACCTTTTTACAGGTACCTGGTGGTCCAGTGGGGGTCCCGGGAGCGATCTCCCGCTCTCGGGCCGTCGGCTGCCACTAATAAAAATGGCACCGATGGCCTTTGCCCTTACCATGTGACAGGGTATCCGTGCCATTGGCTGGCCCCTGTCACATAGAGGGAGTACTGGATGGCCGGCGCCATCTTTAAAAATGGCGCGGGCCATCCAGTGCTTCTACCATGATACTTCAATTTTGTGGAAAACCTTGTGGTATTTTTCTGTTGGCTCCTCAAACTGCTCTAGCACTATCTGAACTATGTGAACTATAGACTGTTAAATAAAATGAATATGGAATGCTGTGCCAAATTGTTTATGCAGCTTCTATATTGTTCCTCTATATTTGTGCACTTTTGTGGAAAAGGCAAGAGGCTGTTCATTTACTTAGATTTAGCTTTGTCCATGTGTTTTTGTTTTTATTGGGTTGGCTTTTTTTTTTTTATCCCTGACAATTCTGATCTTGATATTGGGGGTGGGGTAGAGGAGTGGAAGTGAGAAGTTAGAGCATTAAGAATTGTTGCTACTGGTTATTATTATTATTATTTAAGATAATGATGGTTGTTACATGTACAAATTGTGAATGTGGTCATGGCTTGGTATGTAAAAGGAAAAATGTAGACCAAGTGGATGTTCTAAGTATTTTACATGTTTTCAATAAAAAGTTCAGACATAAAATGAATAAATAAATACAATATGGTTTCGGGGTTTTTTTTGCATGCTCTTTCTTGCAGCATTTAAGTGAATGATGCATGCTTGTGAATTCTTACTGTGCAGGCTTTGGAAGTAAACAGCAGCGTGAATTTACTGCCTTGAGCTTATTTTAATGTTCAGAAATGAGGATGAAGCATCCATTGTAGGCAGACCAAGGGTAAAAGCCCGCATAACTCACTGCTGACTTAAAACAAGATAAATTATAATCGCATGTATTACATTGATGAACTTAATTCCTAAAGTAGAATAATAACTTAATTGATATAATTGAAAGCAGGTCATTTTAGCAAGCCAAATATGGATTTGATTAGAGATTAGAACCAGTTGTTTTACTTTCAAAATACTTTGCTGTTTGGTAACAGAAGGATCAAACGTGCACATGGCTAACATATGGTAGGAAGCCGTAATTAAACTTGGGTTTAAGACTCTTCCTTCCCTTGTAGGTTCAAGTTTAACAACATGTGTGGTACACACAGCACTTTTGTGAAAATCTTGCCAAGCCAGACTTCCTTGCTATACCTTAAGCTTTAGGCCCTGCCTGTCACCACCATTTGTAATTAAGTGAATTATAATATTATATAGAACTTCTGTGACTATGGGCCTTTTTCAATAAGCTCTGCATTTCAAAATTTGTAAGACATTTTGGGAAATTTAAAAAGAAGCAATCACAATGGCAATTTATTTTACTACCAGTGACTGATCTGTTTGCATGGACTGTTTGAATTCCTTGCTAAATGAATAAATATGCTCCTTTTAGACAAGACATGTTTTTGAGATGTAAGAAGTTGGGGTGGCCTATTTGGTAAGAGTACCCTTTTGGGAGATTAATAGAATGGGATACTCTATAAGGAGTCCTGTGGTATAGTCGCTCTGAGAGTGATCAGTTGTTTTTTCTTTTTCTCTCTCTCTCACTCTCTCTTATAGGATCATTCATCAAAACATGTTATAGCGTTAATGCACGCATTATGAACAATAACGCATGGTGCGAATGCAAAGTTTTTGGAGGGGTGGGATCAGGGAGCAGTTTGGGTGGGATTTAGTTAAATGATAGGGTACCATCAAGCTAGGGTGAGATAACATAGTACAGAATTTCATCTTTGTGAGACTTTCCTCACTGCAAATTATGTCAAATCTTCACCAGGGTGTACTGTGTTTTTCGTGCATCTCACTCTACATGTGAAACTTGCCCTAAACCACCACCAACACCTCACCTCACCTCACATTGACCTATTAGATGGCCCTCCTATAGAGAAATAAATACTTCACTACTATGCAGGCCTTGTAGATATATTCTCTCTCTCTCTCTCTAACAGACGTGCTCACACACAACCTGGCAAATGCTTTTACACACATACCCTTTCTGATTCACAGGGCATCCCCTGGGCCTCAGAAACTTCTTGGGCTGTGGAGGGATGGGCTCCGCTGGGTCCTTTCAGGCCATGGCAAGATGGGCTCCACTAGATCTCAAGGGTCTTCTTGGGATAGGATCTGCTGTTGCCTGTCATGCTTCCAGCACTGTTGTTTGGATCATGTTCCTCCTGGCAGTAGGGGTGCTTTTGAGGGCATGTGCTGCCACCCCTATAATTTTGCTGCCTGAGGCAGCTGTCTCACCTTATTATAGAACTGCCCTTTAGTAGACATTCTGATTCCATTGCCATTGGGAGTGTGATTTGATGCATCTTGATAGTGTTTTGGGACAAAATTGCTCCTACTCCTCCATGTTTTCCTGGTCTGGGTCTGTGAATAATGGAAACATCTTCTGGGCATAGTTCATTTAGTGAGAATCTATTTGCCTGATCTAACTAAGTTTCAGTTACCCTTAAGATATCTAAATGTAGTTCATTTATAATGTCCTTAATCTTCATTTTACTGTTTTGACATTCATTAGTCCTATGTGTGCACATATCTTATGTGAGGGGTTCTGTGTTAGTGGGCATTTAATGTGGTCTGGGATGTTTATGATATCCTTTTCCACATGTAGAGGACCTCTTCTTCTAAACCTCTGTTTTTGTCAAATTTTGTTTGGGTATTAGGGTCCCTTTTCTTCACCTGATCCAGCTTTTGCCTTGCTTCTTCAGGATAAGCGTCATTCAGAGCTTGGTGCCTTCTCCTGCTTCTATTCCAGCACTTCCATCTCTCTTCCTTCTAACCAAGGATTGCTGTTCCACTGCTATTCAGTGCAACTTTAAGCACCTTTTGACTGCTATAGATACTAATACACCTCTGACATGTATCAGCTTATCTCAATGTGTGCTTCAGATTCTTTATGCTGCCTGATTTCATATACACTTCATTTCTTCTTGGAATCAGTAAACAAAGTGGACAAGTTTTCAGAGTCCCTCTAAATCTGGTAAGATATTAATGCCCACAATGCCTGGAACCACTTCCTTGACCTTTGGGTCAGGTTGGCTATCATCTCTCATGATGAAAATGCTTCTGGACTTTAGTCTCAGCTCAAAACATTCCACTTCAGCTTCTATGCAGCCTATGAGAAGCAATTCCATGCCATTGGTTGCTGTTATTCTAGCCCAGTAAGCATCTTCCATTCTAGCTTCTCCAAAATTCCTCTAGAGATGACTTGCAGAGACAGTTGTCCAAATAGCATTTGGTCTCCACTCCATTTATCTTCACCACAAGGATGGGCTCTTGCCAAAGGCTTTAGCTTTTTCTTCTCTCTGGTGTTTCTCACTCCTGCTATCTGCCTTCTTACTCATGAAATGGATGATACAGATTCTAGTGCAGTAGCCTGAAGTTCATTCCCCAGGAAGCACCTGACCTAGCTTTATCGGGATGAACAGTTTCATTTCTCTATGTTACTGCCTCTTCACCTTCCCCTCAGCTGCTTTGTGCACCTTCTTGATTTTCCTCCACTCTTCTCACACTTTGGCAGTCTCGGCTGTGGTGACCTTACCTATGGCAACGATAGCAGATCAGTTCTGCATGTTAAGTTCTTTATGAGGAGGTTGTGGGAACTACTTCCCCTTCAACTCCTCTGATTGAATATCTTGTGTAGGGATCTTGGGGTGATCCTCCCTGTTGCAACTTCCTATACAATTCCTGTTGCTGGAAGCTCAATGTCATAAGAAGATAAAAACATAAGATTTGCCATACTGGGTCAGACCAAAGGTCCATCAAGCCCAATATCCTCTTTCCAACAGTTACCAATCCAGGTCACAAGATCCTGACAGGATTCCAAAAAGTTGATAGAGTCCATGCTGCTTATCCCAGGGTCAAGTAGTGGATTTCCCCAAGTCCACCTTAATAATGGATTATGGACTTTTCTTTAAGGAAGATGTCTAAATCTTTTTTAAACCCAGTTACACTAACAGCTATCACCATATCCTCTGGCAATGAATTCCAGAGTTTAATTATACATTGAGTACAAAATATTTTCTCATATTTGTCTTAAATATATCACCTACTAACTTCACTGAATATCCCTTAGTCTTTGTACTTTTTGAAAGAGTAAACAACTGATTTGCATTTACCCATGCCATTCTACTCATTATTTAAGAGACCGGTATCATATTTCTCCTCAACTGTCTTTTCTTCAAACTGAAGAGCCCTAACCTCTTTAGCCTTTCTTCATAGGGGAATTATTCCATCCCATTTATCATTTTGGTTGCCCTTTTCTGTACCTTTTCTAATTCTGCTAAGTTTTTTTGAGATGAGGTGACCAGAAATGCACACAATACCCAAAATACAGTTGCACCATGGAGCAATACAGAGGCATTATGATATTCTCTGTTTTATTCTCCATTCCTTTCCTAATAATTCCTAGCATTCTCTTTTCTTTCTTGGCTGCCACCACACACTGAGCAGAAAATTCCAACATATTACCTATGATGACGTCTCTTGTTTCTGTTTCATTCTTTCCTGTTATTGTCCTAATTTCTCTTGATATTGTCTTAGCTTCTTAACCATCCTGGTGAAGTTCATGATTGCTGCACTGTGGGATCAATATCAGTAACAGTGACTCCCACCAAATTCTCCACCCTTTCTCTTTGTGCAACACATGGTGGAGTTCTTCATTCTATGCGTAGTAAAATCTGGTCCTCTTATGCCCATTCAATTGCCTCTTGCATTAGCTTCTAGAATGAAAATGCAGGGCTTTGCCTTGTATAGATATTTCACCTCTCTTCTGAGATATGCATCATTAAGTCTTGCCACAAACTGTTCCTTCAGCATGAATTTTGGTTTCCCAATGCATGTTCTGCTACAAGGTACCACTTTAGCTAACAGGTTCTGAAATCTATAGATGAAATTTCAAACATTTTCTATTCTGGATTGGTATCAGTCATAAAACTCTCAATCATAGATCAATGGATACTTTGTCACCATGCATGTCTCAACAAAGTGAATATGTTTTCTACGTTACTTTCATGTGATTTTGCCAACAAACTTACTGTGTCTTTTGCTTGACCTTTGAGATTGTCTTTCATGATTTCCTCCTGAAGGGCTAGGGGAAGCTGGAGAACCCATAATATATTCTGGGTTTGTGTTATCCATTCTTCCACTGTCAGATCAATATGCTTCATAGATATTCCATCAAAGTCAGGAATCTTCTTCTCCCAAGGAATGCACAAGGTAAGAGCTGCAAATATTGATGAAACAGGTTGCATACATAATTCTCCTGTTGCTACCTGTGATGCCTCCTGCCACCTCACCTACCTCCCTGACCACTAAACATTGCCTGGGGTGGCTCACTTTGTTCCTGTACTTCAGACATTCTTTTCTTTTCAGCAGAAAGGAAACAAACTACCCTAGGTAAAGAGATTATGCTCTTTAATGCAACCTCAAATATGGCATGGCACAAATCTCAGTTTAAACCCATTTGAAAACTATATTCTAAACTATATCCTAGGTACATTCTAGACTATGCCCCAGGAACATTCTAGACTATGTTCTAGACTATGTCCAAGATCCAAATCTAGAAACATTTCTAGGCTTCAGTTCTAGAACAAGGTTCTAGGTTCCATTCTAGCTAGTGACATAAAACCAATTTCTTGATTGTGTTTGTGAATGTAAATGGGAGGGGACTACCTATTTCAGAAGTGTTATTTAGAAAGAGCATGTGTTACAAACCCATACAACTAAAAGTTCTCCAAGGGTTGGAACTGTAGAGGCTGGAGAAGAAAAAATAAAATAATATAACACAAAATATCACTGTTACGAGTAATCTAAACAAAATCAATGCATACATATTTACATAACACATTTAGACTCAACAGGAGACAGAAACTCATGGCATTATAGTAAATCAGAATTTATTAGCGTTGGAAAAGATTGAAAAATTTGCTTTTTGTAAACTATAAACAGAAAAATCACAAGCCTCACACTTTCCTTTAGTTCTCAGTTCAACCAAATGAAGAATGAGTCCCCAAAATCCCCATCTAAAGTCTGGCCAGAATATTAGCATACTGAATACTTTGGATGGATTTCTCTATCAAACATGCCTCATGGAGATAATATCATCAAAACCTCACAAAAAAAAAGATAAAAATTTCCTTTCTATTCTGAATAAAATCACAAGAAATCTTCTGAGTAGTCCCTAAAACTAAGTTTGCTTAATACTAATAGGATGTAAGGACTATGCTAATATGTTTACCTATCTAAACAAATAAACAAAATTGAGGATTATCTAAAAATCTCTTTACTTGCCCTTCCAGACAATAACAATAGGCTATGCTTGTTCCAGCTACTAGTTATGGGTTTATTAGTGCAGACCAATTCAAACTTCCTGCAGAAAAAAAAATCCCTCCCTTTTCTATTTTTTCCCTTCTTTTTTTTTCTCCTCCATAGCCAAGTTACAGGTAATGTCCCACTTCATGGCTGTTTCTCTCTCTCTGCTTGTTTCAGTGTGAAACAAAGATAAACTCATCTTTTTTGATATTTAGTTAAAAAGTCTCATTAATACTCTGTTTCGTGCTTATTATTGGCTACAGGGATATGAATATGTAATGTATCACTTAACTAAGCTTTGAGGTAAAAGGACTGCTATTCCAGAAGAGGGTTAATTATAATATCCTCCCATTCACTAGACTAATCAGTGTACTTTAGCAAATAGCACAGCACTGTCTTCCAGAAAAAAGAATCCCTTTATGGGTCCAAAATATCTTTCCCAAGGACTTCAAAGGAAAGTTTTGGCCATTAATAACCCAGCATAAACAAGAATATAAGAATATAGGATATGCCATACTGGGTCAGACCAACGGTCCATCAAGTCCAGCATCCTGTTTCCAACAGTGGACAATCCAAGTCACAAGTACCTGGCAAGTACCTAAACATTAGATAAATCACAAGCTACTATTGCTTATTAATTACCGTAATAGCAGCTGGTGGATTTTTCCTCTAGGAACTTATCCAAACCTTTTTTAAATCCAGTTACACTAATTGCTGTAACCACATCCTCTGGCAATGAATTTCAGAGCTTAACTATGCACTGAGTGAAAAAGAATTTTATTCAATTTGTTTTAAATGAGCTACTTGCTAACTTCATGGAGTGCCCTCTGGTCCTTCTATAATCTGACAGAGTAAATAACTGATTTACATTAACTTGTTCAAGTCCTTTCCTGATTTTGTAGGCTTCTATCATATCCCCTCTCAGTCGTCTTTTCTCCAAACTGAACAGCCCTAACTTCTTTAACCTTTCCTCATAGGGCAGCCGTTCCATGCCCCTTATCATTTTGGTTACCCTTCTCTGCACTTTCTCCAGTGCAGCTATATCCTTTTTGAGATGCGGTGACCAGAACTGCACACAGTATTTAAGGTGCAGTCTCAACATGAGCAGTACAGTGGCATTATGACATCCATCCTTTTATTTGCCATTTCCTTCCTAATAATTCCTAACATTCTGTTTGCTTTTTTGATCGCCACAGCACACTGAGCTGATGATTGCAAGTATTATCCACTATGACGCCTAGATCTCTTTCCTGGGTGGTAACTCCTAAGATAGAACCTGACCTTGTGCAACTACAGCAAGGGTTATTTTTCTCCATATGCATCACTTTGCACTTCTCCATGTTAAAATTCATCTGCCATGTGGAAGCCCAATCTTCTAGACTCGCAAGGTCCTCCTGCAATTCATCACAATCCGTTTGTGATTTTTTTAATTTTGTGTCATCTGGAAATTTTATTCCCTCACTCATCGTACCCCTTTCCAGATCATTTATAAATATATTAAAAAGCACCAATCCATGTACAGATCCCTGAGTTGATTACCTTTCCTTTGTCTTTCAAAAGAACATTTGCTGTCTTCTATACTTAGATATTTCCTTTGTAACTAATAAAAAAAATGGATTGCAAAAAGCTGTGTGAAGTCACCACTTTTTCAGTGAATTAAGCCTTGCTGAGCAGAGCAGAGGGAGAAAATTTAAATTAATAAATGCTTCTAAGTTACTGACATATTAGTATAGTTTGGTATATAGATCCACATTTTTAAAATAATTTATGTAGATGAAATGTGGTTTATTGTGCAATAAATGACTTGCTAGAAAATTTGACGATCTTTGTATAAAAAAAAGTATGCGTGTAACTTGATTTCATATGTACTTTTGTGATTGCAAAAAAAGAGGGTTTGGAGGAGGCGGGGGTGGAGTTGGATTTATGTACATACTTTTGATTTTAAAAAGCAAATCCACCCGCACAAGTTACTTTGTGCAGTGGAATTTGTGCGCTGTGCATACTTTCCAAGAATATTCAAAGTGAAAGTACGTGCACATTTCTGCTTTGAAAATTTGTGGAGGGTCTGTGGGTAAAACGTACTCACAGACTGTCCTGTCCTTGAAAATTACCCCCTTACATATAAAACTTTATGGTAATTAGGGGAAAGTTTGTCTTACTTAATGGCATCCTGTAACGACACCCTGCTATAGTTAAAGCTTGAAGATTACCTTGGTAATGATAGTGCTGTTATACACCTGCAGTAGAATGGCTCAGCACAGCTCAACTCTGTAAGTATAGCCACCCAGGCAGCACATTCAACAGTAATAACTTCAGGAAAACAAATACGAGATAATAGGGCCTTCGTTTCAGTTGTAGCTGATCTAAGATGATCAGTAACATAAAATGCATAGATTAAATCCTCCCAGAGAAATGTGAAAAACTGTAAATTTCTAGACATAGAATTGGATTTGGTAGACTCTGCCCCCACAAAATCCAGTGCATTTTTTGTGTTTCCTGTATGTACACTAGTAGAATGCATATCTTAAGATAACCTATTTTGGGGATGTCTTGGTTTGGCTCCATTATTTACAGGACAATTTTATTAAACTGCAGTAGTTAAAATTAAAGTGATTTAGTATATTTTTTTGCCTTTTTAAATATATTTTTCAAAGATGAATGGCTAATCAATTGTGGACCATCCTGGTTTTTTGTTTTTTTTCTAGGGAAATAAATGAGCACCTAACAAGTCAAAATCTATAATGCTCCTATGACTAGAGAGGCGCTGTTTTCTTTCATAATTGTTCATTGCTCCAAATTCACTTCACAAGTTACTGAGTCCCAGTAGTCCATAGCAGTATAAGCAAATTTCTGTAGTAGTTAATAGTTTAGCAAATAATAGAACAGGACAGTCTGTCTGAATTTGCTGAGGTAACAAGAATGGTGAGAATATTTAATTTAATTTAATTTAACTTATTTATTCAAATTTGATTTTTTTTTTTTTTTGCCTCAGTGCTGAAGGAGCCTCCAGGCGAATTATAGTATACCTTCAATCAGCAACAAATCATGCAATCAAAAAATTTCAAAACAAACAGAAAACCTGAGTCAATGAAACCTACACAGTTCTAAAAATTAACTGCTCCACTTAATCGAGCCTAAGGGGGTCATTCTCTTACGCTATCGCATGCGATAGCTAGCTCGGGGTGGAGTCAGGGCGGAGTCGGCCCCGGAAGAGGAGGAGTCGGGGCAGCACTGGGGGCCGACGCTGCGGACACATTGCTGGCGGCGAAAGGTAAGATTCCTTTTCGCCGCCAGTTTCGCGCCGAATAACTACACCTTTTATGGTGTAGTTATTCAGTGCGAAAGCCGGCAACGATCGCACCGCGGAGGTGCGATTGCAGCCGGCTATCGCAGGACCGCCCCCCGCTTCACCCCCTCGCCTCCTGTTACCGCTGGATTCTCTAAGGTCTGTGACCTTAGGGGGTCATTCTCTATTGCTATCGCAATCGAAAAGTCTCTTTTCATGTGCGATAGCTAGATAGGGGCGGAGTCGGCCCCGGAAGAGGAGGAGTCGGGGTGGCACCGGGGGCCGATGCTGCGGACACATCACTGGCGGCGAAAGGTAAGATTCCTTATCGCCGCCAGTTTTGCGCTGAATAACTATCGCAGGACCGCCCCCCCCCGCTTCGCCCCCCTGCCCTCCGTTACCGCCGGACCTTAGAGAATCCAGGCCTAAGTGTAACTAATTAACCCCACCCCATGAAAATTAGACACTAAAGCCTAAAACCTGGATCATTCCTCCCATGGCCATATCTGCTGAACTTCCCCAGGCCTTCAAATGTTTCCTGAATGACATATAATTCTCCTTCAGCATGATATCTAATGGCAAGGCATTCCATAGGACTGGGCCCACCACAATAAAAGTTGTCTTTCTGGTATGTGCAAGGCTTACCTCGGTAAATAAGTGTAGTCCTTTCAAGCAGCACAGTAAAGCCAGATATGCATGCTGTACACCTTGGAATTCTCCTGGTGGACCAGAACGCTAATATGGAGTGGGAATTTTAATTTTTTTCCCCTTAGAACGCATGTAGTCTTTCTTGCTTTTTGTTCGTTTCTGAAGTTAGGTGCACATATTTATTTAAATCTCATTACTCTCCCTGTGCTATGGTGGTCTGCTGTTCACTTTTTTCCTAGCTAGTTTTGCATAAAAAAAGGGAAGCATATACATTTCTGAGCAACCAAACACCTCAACCTTTCTTGTATAAATCAGAAACAAGTGGAATCACAGCAGTGGAAGTGTGAAGGGGACACGTGACCAGTTTTCATGGTTCACTGATTAAAAGCATTCTCGCTAAGGGTGGGAGCTTAGATTCACGCACTAGTGAAAACTAGCACTCTTCGATCTCTGACCAGATGTGCAGTAGGGTATCATTTGCAGTTTGCTGCGTCTTTGCTCAGGTTTTTGGCAGAGTAAGCTAGAGGCATGCCTTTGAGTAGACGTAGTTTTCAAATGGAGACAATTGAAAATGCTTACAAAATCTTTTTTTTTCTGTCCTTCTTATCAATGAGAAAATGATTGTGAAATGAATGCAGAATATGCACACAATAAGCTTCATAATTTATAATAGTATAAACAAGCTGCAAGAATGCTGTGCAGAAAATTGTGGAGGACATTTTTGGATAGCATGCATCTGCAAACTTCATGGGTGCCTTTAGCATACACACTTTAGGGAAATTTAAAAGAGAGGAGGCTGGGCCAGATTTACACCTCATGTACCTCCTTCCTCTTTCTCCCCAACCTGCCCTGCACAGAAGAACAACGATGGGTCTCAGTGGCCCCACTGAACATCCCTCCACTGACACATGAACAAATGATGGGACTTGGTAGCCATAATGTAGTACAATCAAGAGCAGTGATAGGAGCTTGGGCAGCCCCAACATAATAATCCCACCCTAGCCAACACAAGAACAACGATGGCAGGAGCTTTGCAGCCCTAAAACCCCCTACCTCTCCTGAACCCAAAGATGAAGTGTCCCTCTCTTTTTCTCTCCACTATCTAGCATTTTCCTTTTCCTCCCTTCCATCCAGTCTCCCTTCTCTTCCCTCCTGCCCAATGTCCCCCTGCTGTCTCTCCCACCCCCACCCAGCATGCTCCTCCTTTTCCTCCTCCTTCTGCTTAGCAGACTGCTGATCCCTGAGGGACCGATCTCTCTTTACCCAAAGCCTCCCTTCCTTCTACTGGCACTAGCTGTCTGGAACAACGACAAGTCAGGCAGTGCTCCCTCCAGCAGCTGCTAGCTGCAGGAGAGGAGCCTATCCACTCCAGAACAGGCATAAAGCTCTCTTCCTGACTCTCTACTTGGAGGACAACAGGCTAACAGGAACAGCAATTCCTGCACATGGATCTGTAGTTTTTCTTACATCCGTGCCTGCACCTTCTACTAGAAACTAAATTAGACTGGAACAGCACAGGAGCATGCTACCTCAGGGAATGTCAACTAAAGAATCCACAATCTAACAGGGTCATTTATAAAATCGCAAGCAAAAAATGCCTTATCGCATGCGATAAGCACCATAACGCATGGTGCGATGCAAATGTTTAAAAGGGGAGGGGATGGGGAGGAGTCGGGGGCAGGATTTCTGTAAAAGTGGGCTGGCAGCGTGAAACCATAATGCATGATATCGCACAGTTTTAACGTAAAAAATAACTACACTACACTTTTTCTTTCTTTTTTTTTTTTGATTAACAATTTTTATTGGTCTTCACATGTAAAATATGCAAACAGTGAGACACTAGACAACCAACAAGTTATTAATGCAATATTAACCCCCCCAGCCCCCCCCCGACTGAGAGTACTGCAATCAAGAATATATAAACTATAGTACATATAATACAGTCTTATTCTTAGACCACTGTAGCGAGCAGGTTATACATTAACAAGTCGTCTCTCATATAAAATACGTGCACATAGACTCTATGACAGTTGATTCCTCCATGTCAGATAAGGATCCCATATTCTATAATATTTAGGCAAAGTATGATTTTTAATCGCAGTTAGCTTATAAAGATAGCAGTTATGGTCAAGTCGGGCTACCACTGCTTCCCTAGTAGGGAGGTCTGGTCGCTTCCAAAACAGAGCCAGCTCACACCTGCCTGCAAGGATGATTTGGTGTGTGAGTAACCATTGATAGTGAGGGACTGGTGGAGACACATTCAGTAAGACATGCTCAGGAGCTAGGGGAACCTCTAAGCCTGGAATACCTGCAACCAATTTTTGGGTGTCTTCCCAAAATATGTTCACCTTTCGACAAGTCCACCACATATCTTATAACTTGCTTAATTCATATACTCTATGTAAATTTGTACATAATTCTTATTATTCTGTAAGCACCCTCTCCTGCTTTTGCCCTTCTCTCCAGTTAGAATTTGTTTAACCTATCTTTTCTCTAGCAGCCTAGTTCCACGTTCCCTGTTATAATGTAACTTTTGCTTTCTCTGTTAACTGGTTCCCCCCTAGTTTATTGTAAACCGGTACGATAAGACCTGGTCTTGAGCATCGGTATATTAAAAGAATTTAAATAATAAATAAATAAATAATAATAAACATATGGAAGTAAGTGACAGTCCCCCCACACTTTTTCCAACAATCGGCACTAAACGTTGGTACAATCTTCTGTATCCGAACAGGTGTCAAGTACCATCGCATTAATACTTTATACCCATTTTCTGTTAATGTGGCCGAAATCGAGCTGCGTTTTGTGTTTTGAAAGATTAATTCCCAGGTCTCTGGTGAGATATGTTTGCCCAAGTCACGTTCCCAAGCCTTCTCATACGGCGCCGGGAGCCTCACAGCATTACCCAGGAAGCCATAAAGATTAGAAATAATGTCAGACTGACTGTCTGCTTTATTACACCAATGTTCCAGTATTGTTTTCCCCTTCCGAAGCTCAACCCCCACATTCTCTGACAGCAGAAAATGTCGGAGTTGCAAATACAAGAATATATCTTGCTCACGTAACTGCCACTTCTCCCGAAGCTACGGAAAGGTGAGAAATCCCTGAGAGTCCCAGACATTCTCAAATTGAGCAATTCCCCTACTGAGCAATGAGTGATAGTGTGAAAGTGCTTGTCCCGCTGCAAATTTTATATTATAGTTAAGGGCAGTACTATAGAAATAACGGCGAGTGCCAACAAAATGCACCCTCCATTTCTCCCAGGTATTTAAAGTCGTCTTTGTGGTAGGGGCAATTTCACCATCTCTCAGGCAGGTGTCCCTAGGCTGCCAAAGCATGGCCCGCAATGGCATACGTCCCACTATATCCTGTTCAAGATTTACCCAAAGCGGCTGGTCGTACATTTTATGCCAGATAATTATGGCCCTTAACTGAGCGATCGCCCAATACCACTGTAGGTTGGGGACTCCCAAGCCCCCCCTACTAGTAGGTTGAAACATTACTGCCCTTCGAATCCAAGATGGCTTCCGCTTCCAAATATAGTTAAAAACATGTCTTTGCCAACACTTCAGCATGTTATTGGAGATAGATATAGGAAGTGACTGGAATAGATACAAAAGCCGTGGTAAGAGATTCATTTTTACCGCAGCTATCCACCCCAACCATGAGAGGGAGAGGCCAGACCAAATGTCCAGTTCCTTAGAGAGTGTTTGCCAGAGGGGTTTATAGTTCAATTCCAGGAGGTCCCCATAATTCTTGCCAATATGTATACCCAAGTATTTAATGTGATGTGCCGCCCACTTAAAGGGAAGTTTGGACTGCAAACACGCCCTCTGTTCGTCTCCTAAAGTTAAATTGAGCACTTCAGATTTTTCGAGGTTTAATCTGAACCCGGAGACTTTACTAAAGTCTTGCAGCACTGCAATTGTCCCCGGGAGTGAAAGATCTGGTTTAGTGAGGGTAAATAGGACATCATCCGCAAACATAGCTATTTTGTGCTCTGACGATCCCAAGTGAACCCCATGAATATCACCTGAGGCACGTATATGATGAGCTAAGGGTTCTAAAAAAAGGGCAAAAAGAAGTGGCGAAAGGGGACACCCCTGCCGTGTACCTCGCTGGATGGGCAGAGGTTCCGAGTATATATCATTAACCTTTACTCTCGCTTGGGGTTGGGCATATAAATTGTGCAACCATGCCAAAAAAGAGTCACCAAAGTTCATTTTCCTCAAGACACTGAAAAGATATGGCCAGTGGACCATATCAAAGGCCTTCTCAGCATCTATAGACAATAATACTGCTGGGGTCCCCTGCCTCTGTACCGACTAGATGAGGTTCACTACCTTCCTGACATTGTCTGCCATCATGCGGCCCGGTATGAACCCCGTCTGGTCCAGATGTACTAGTTTGGGCATGATCCTCTTTAGTCTATTTGCAAAGATCTTAGCAAAAATCTTTAGGTCAATATTGATCAAGGACATAGGTCTGTATGATCCACACACAGCCAGGTCCCGTCCCGGCTTGGCCAGTATAGAAATCCCAGCTACATTGGCACTAATCGTAAGAGGATTTCCAGACTTCAATGAGTTGAACCATTCCTGCAATAAGGGAATGATTAGGGTGGCAAATTTTTTGTAGAATAGGGCTGTGTACCCGTCAAGCCCGGGTGCCTTGTTGACTTTTAACCCCTTAATCACCTGTACTATTTCCTGTTCCGTAATATCTTTATCAAAAAACTGCCTTTCAAGATCAGATATTCTAGGGAGAGTTATGCCCTGCAGATACTGGTCAATACGATCAGTTAGAATCAGGGGATCTGCGGTATAAAGGGCCCTGTAGAATTCCATGAATCTTTGCCGCATATCCTCCGGCTTAGTGAGCAAAGTGCCCCTTTCTGATTTAATTTATGTAATTTGCCACTGGGCTACTCGTTTGTGCAAGTATCGAGCCAAACAGCGACCCGCCTTAGTCCCACCTTCAAATTGTTCCTGTTGTAGCCTCTGCAGTTGGAAAGCTATAGTTTCTAACTCAAGAGTCGAGAGTTCAGATCTAGCCCGCAGGAGCTTAGCATAACAGGCCTTATTCAGGTTTGTTTTATGGATTCGTTCCAGATCCAGGATCTCTCGCCGGAGCTGCTGTTGTTTGTGTAGCCTAATCTTTTTCACATAGGACGCCTTGCTATTAATCGACCCCTAATTACTGCTTTAAAAGGCTTCCCAAACCATTGAAGGGTTAATGTCAACCTGTACATTAAAATTAATATATTCTTTAATTTCCCCTTCCAGTTGTGAACAGTAATGTTCGTCCCCCAATAACGAGTTATTGAGAGTCCAGAAGCGCCCCCCTCTTGTTTGGTAGAACCATACAAAATAAGCTCGACTGGGGCATGATCCGACCATGTGATCGGATGAATATCAGCCTTGCAATATTGTGGTAACAAAACATTTATCTAAAAGGAAAAAGTCCAACCTAGAATAGGACTGGTGGGGTTTAGAAAAAAGGTATAATTTCGGCTATGGGGGTACTGGAACCTCCAGACATCTATAAGATTTCCATTTTTTCATTAGTTTCTTTACCCGCACTCTGGCTGTACCTGCGCCCGAGCGAGCTACTACCCTTAGTGTTGTCTACCCTGGGATCCAGCATCAAATTAAAGTCACCAACTAATACCAAATGGCCTTCAACTGCCTGCTATAGGTAGTGACCCAATGCAAGTGTAAAAGATAGGTTGACCCCTCATTAAAGAGTGCAATACAATAGAAATTTCCCCCGATTTATCGCGGAAAAATAGTTAAACGGGTTTGTGTCCACTAACAGGAGTTATTTGAAGGGAGGGGGGCAGGAAAACCGGCACACCAAAACAACACTTAAACCCACCCTAACCTTTTAAAACTAATCCCTTCCTTCCCCCACCCTCCCAACCCCCCCCAAAATGTTTTAAAATCACCTGGTGGTCCAGTGGAAGCCCCGGGAACGATTGCCCACTCTCGGGCCATTGGCTTGCCACCCCCCGACCCTTTAAAACTGACCCCTTAGCCTCCCCCACCCTCCCGACCCCCCAAAAACATTTTAAAATTACCTGGTGGTCCAGTGGGGGCGCCGGGAGCGATCTCCCCGCTCTCGGGCCATCAGCTGCCACTAATAAAAATGGCGCTGATGACCCTTTGCCCTTACCAATGTGACAGGGTATCTGTGCCATTGGCCGGCACCTGTCACATAGTAGGAGCACTGGATGGCCGGCGCCATCTTTAAAAATGCTTCAGGGCAGGCGTAAGAATAAAAATAAGGTAGGAGGGGGGATTTAGGTAGGGCTGGGGGGTGGGTTAGATAGGGGAAGGGAGGGAAGATGGGGGTGGTGGAAAGAAAGTCTTGGGAGGGTCCAGGAGAGTGGGGGTTTATTCGTTAGTGATACGTTGTATTTGTGGGGGGTTCGCCATACGTTTCGTGATCCCCATGAATACAATGAATATGGCATATACATTGTGGATTGCCAATACGTTGCAAACAATTGCACACCCCTATCAGTTGGTCTAGGTCTGACTAAGTAAGAGAGCAGAAGGCACCCTGGCCAGTTCTCTTCAGAGACTGCTCTAAAATCTCAGTAATACACAACACAGTAGAGCACAGAGAGGAAGGCACACATCTCCAGTATGGATATTGAAAATGTGTGACTGTGTCAGTGTGATATTTGTTTTAAAAACAAGGTAATTCCAGGTTAGGTTCAGGGTAGGCAGTTTATTCGTTACTATTAAATAAATCTGGCTGTAATTGTGGTGAATTTCATCAGCCATTGATAACATTATAAGAGTTGATTGGAAATTTGGCAATGTAATGAGGATAAAGTGAGTGATTTTCCAATTACTATACCTACATATGGCTGTATATGCCACTGTTATGGCTTGCTTTTAAGAAACATATAATAATAAGTGATCTTGGCTTTCTCTAACAAGGAGAGGGCTACAGCTCTTATAATATAGAGAATACATATATCTTCTAAAGAAGTATGATCTCTCCAATTGCACTGATTTAGGAGAACCAGAATCTGACTCAGGAGAAGATCTTACTTTACTGTAGTGGTATGCTCTGGTGAGAGACATGCTATATATATGAAACTGTAAGCTTGCTTACAGCAAAGCTGATAACAGAACCACTGAGAAAGCAAAAAGAAAAGAAAGGAGTGTCAAACAGCAAAGCTGTTCTAAAGTGAGAGGAACCATTTTGTTATTTATCTAAGGTGGAAATAGTCTGACACTGTGAGTCATCACTCTTCACCAGGTTGAGAATACAGAGTACACAGAAGTAGGGATGTGAATTGGGCTTCGGATGATTGAAAATATCGTACGATATTTTCAAAATCATCAGAAATCGGGGGCTCCCCCAAAACGATAGGAAAACCCCACGATATTGTTCGTGGGGGTTCTCTTATCATTTTGGGGGAGGGCGGGAAAAAATGGCACACAAAAATAACCCCTAAACCCACCCCGACCCTTTAAAACTAATCCCTTAGCTTCCCTCACCCTCCCGACCCCCCCAAAAACTTTTTACAGGTACCTGGTGGTCCAGTGGGGGGTCCCGGGAGCGATCTCCCGCTCCCGGGCCGTCGGCTGCCACTAATCAAAATGGCGCCAATGGCCCTTTGCCCCCTTACCATGTGACAGGGTATCTGTGCCATTGGCCGGCCCCTGTCACATGGTAGGTGCACTGGGTGGCCTGCACCATTTTTAAAGATGGTGCCGGCCATCCAGTGCTCCCTCCATGTGACAGATAACCTTACTAAGTACATTACTAAGTACTCAAAATGGCCATCTCGAGTGTTGAAGGCTGTTTTTCATTCGTTGCCACTGCGAATGCGAACTAAGTTGTAGGCCCCCTTCAGGTCAAGTTTTGAGAATATTTTGGCCCCCTGAAGCCAGTCAAACAGCTCTGAGATTAAAGGCAGGGGGTAGCAGTCTTTAATCGTGATCTCGTTCAGACCTCGGTAATCGATACAAAGACGTAAGGTACCGTCCTTCTTCCCCACAAAGAAGAAGCCTGCACCGGCTGGAGATTTCGATGGTCTAATAAACCCCTTCTGTAAATTCTCCTTGATGTATTCAGACATAGCCTTGTTCTCAATCACTGAGAGCGGATAGACACGTCCTTTAGGAGGTTCTGTATTGGGTTTCAGTCTTATGGCACAGTCATAGGACCTATGCGGAGGAAGAATGTCAGCAGCTTCTTTGGAAAACACATCACTAAAATATGCGCATTGAGGCGGCAGTCCCGGCATCGCTGGAGTTGTAGGCATGCAGATGACAGGAGCAATCTCCTTAAGGCACTTTCCATGACAACCTGGGCCCCAGCGGAAGAGTTCTAAGGAAGCCCAGTCGAATTGGGGTTGGTGCGACTGTAACCAGTGTAACCCCAGGACGATAGGGTGCATGGCCTTCTCTAACACAAAAAGGGAATTGACTCTGTATGGAGAGCTCCGGTGCGAAGAGTTACAGGTTCGGTTTGGCAAGTCACGTCACCCCGGTAAGGGCTTCCCATGGATGGAAGATAGGAGTACTGGAACCTTCAAAGTGATGAGGGGAATCCTCAAATGTTCCACTAGGCATCGAAGAATACAATTGCCTCTTGCCCCTGAATCCACCAGGGCAAGAGTTTGAAACTCAGACGGTCCGCAGATCAAGGAGACTGGAAGAGAGAGCAGAGGAGAGGGCGTAGTAAGGCCTAAGAACAGTCCTCCTGCAGGACTTAGGCACGTCCAATTCCCAGATGAATTGGGCATGTTGGGGCATCATGACCAGCCTGTCCACAATACATACACAGACCATGCCTCTTTCAAAGTCTTCTCTCTTTAGAAGTCAAATGACTGGGACCAAGTTGCATCGGTTCATCTCCACTGGCAATAGGAATTACTGGAACCATCCGAGGTACAGGTTTAGCACTAGCCTCCTTCTGATCTCGTCCTCTGTTAGGCCAGAGTTCTTTCACCTTATCACGAAGCCGGTGATCGATTCTAGTAGCCAAAGCCACTAGTTCATCCAGCGAGTCAGGTGTTTCACGAGCGGCCAGCTCGTCTTTCAAGCGAGTATCCAGGCCTCTGAAGAAGAGAGTTTTCAGGCATTTGGGGTCCCAGTAG
This sequence comes from Rhinatrema bivittatum, assembly GCF_901001135.1. Lineage (NCBI taxonomy): Eukaryota > Metazoa > Chordata > Amphibia > Gymnophiona > Rhinatrematidae > Rhinatrema > Rhinatrema bivittatum. The sequence continues at coordinate 27,564 of NW_021821011.1, forward strand.
AGTTCTATAGCAAGAGTCTTGAACTCTATCGCAAAATCAGCCAGTGGTCGGTTGCCTTGCTTCAGGTCCACCAGAGCAGAACCGGCAACAGTCACTCAGGCAGGATTGCCAAAAACGGATTCAAATAAGTCCAAAAATCCGTCAATATCCTGCAAAATAGGATCCTTGCATTCCCACAGTGTAGAGGCCCAAGATAAGGCCCTTCCATCAAGATAAGACAGAATATAAGTAGTCTTGGCAAGAGCTGTGGGGAAGTGAGAAGACTGTAATGCAAAATGCGTGCAGCACTGGTTTAGAAAGCCCCTGGTTCTCTGAATCTCTCCCGAGAAACGAACTGGAGCAGCCAGCGGTACAGCAGTCTTTAAAGTTACTTCAGGTATTGACCTTCATTACTGGAAGTAGCGCCGGTTCTTGATAGCGACCTGAAAGAAATGAGAGAGGCTCCCGAGGAGTGGGTACCCCGTTAGGATAAAGTCCAAAAGTTGGAGAGGCAGAGTAGCTAGGTACGGAGAGCGAATCCCATCCGTAAGGATTCCCTTGCTAACTTGATTAGCTAGCAAAAAGTGTAGGCTTTTGTGATGTCATCACAGGAGGACACCCCTGAAGTTCGTGCCAAAGAGAGAATAAGAAGCAGGGCCGCGCGGCGCGCACACCCTATGGTACCTGGACAACATGGCAGGATGCAGCGCCCAAGCCAGACTGGGACGCCGGAGAGGACGGCAGGCAGATGCTGCGGCAGCCAGACATCCATCAACCGCGGGAGGAGTCACAAAAAAAGGTAAGGTGGGCGGAGTGGAGACGTCGGGCAGCAACAGTCGTAACAGGGAATTCCTTTTCTATCCTTTCCCCCTCAGGGCATTTACAATTTCTGACTCCTCTGATACCACCTGAAACCCCATAGCTGTTCTAACGCTGCCTCTGCCACCACAGCGGGAGGGTCACTATGAATACACCCCGGAGGGGCAGGGGCTTAGACTAAAGTATGTTAAGGCTAATGCATGGTTAACATGAGTTAAAACACATCAATGGAGCCTTCCTTCCATTTAAGGATTCAGGGGTTATTTTCTAACCCTATCGCACGTGAAAAGGGACTTTTCGCGTACGATAGCTAGGTCGGAGTGGCGTTGGGGCAGACACTGCGGAAACTTCGCTGGCGGCAATAAGGTAAGACCCCTTATCGCTGCCAGTAGTGCATCCAATAGCACCACCTTTCACGATGATGCTATTGGGTGCAAAAGCCGGCAGCGATCACACCGCGGTGGTGTGATCGCTGCCGGTTTTCGCAGGCCCATCCCTTGCTTCGTCCCCCCCCGCCCCCCATTACTGCGCGATTCACAAAGCCCTGCGATTTTAGAAAATCCAGGTCTCAGTTTGCAATCTTCAAGTCAATTTTAAAAGTGTTGCTCGCGCAAAGCTTCCCACATATGCGCCTATATTGGTTGCGCGCAATCCCCACGGATTATAAAAAGCCACAAAATACAAGCGTATGTACCCATGCGTGCATGAGGAATAAGAGGGTGGAAAAGGGGGTGGGGCCTGGGCATTCCAGGGTGGGGCCAAGATTTACATGTATAACTGAATTTAAAAAAGAAACCCACAGCATACATATGCTAGATATCCGTGTGTGGCATCTAAGACACAGAAAGTGCATAGAGGATAAAAGTGCTGATAGATTTGATGGTAAAATGAAGATTTCCTCTTTATGGGAGCCTTGAATGTTGTAAACTGTGTCAACATCTGCTGGAAATGCACAGGATGTGCTTGCAGCAAGAGGTTAATCTAGAACAGTGTAGGAATATTCCAGAGTTCTGGATCAGCTAAGTGTCAGGAGGTGTAACCTGCCTTTTTGACAAACAAGGGGTGCATCCCTTAGGGGCTCAGTCATTAAGGCAGAACTGATAAAAGACCCGACTCTCCTGAGTCCGGAGCTGTTCCAGATTGCAAGGAAAGAGAGTTGGATGGAGCTGTAATCCTCACCCAGGATCTCAGAAGGGAGCAGCAGGAGTGCAGGGATTTTCCCCAACAAATCCCCAGAAGCCTGAGAGCAGAGGAGAAGAAGTAGAAAGTGCAATACAGCCTGGAATTTGGAAGTTAAAAGATAAAATCTGTGCTTACCTGAGGCAGGACATTTTCTGGACCAGGAAGCCAAACTGTGCCAGAGGCAACTTGTTTTGGGGCTCAAGGGATCCAGATGCTACACTAAAAGGAGTTTTTCTTGAGCTGAGCAGGACATTCTTGTGGGGAACTATTTTGCTAACTAAAGAGACTAAAGATAGGACCAGGCTAGGTTGTACAAGGACTAAGGAGAAGAGAAAGAAAGTAACCAGAGACCCTGAGTTGCTGTAAGAGGAAATTGTTACTTAAGGGGAAGAGTTAAGATTTCTGGAACTGTGATTCTGTTTGATTTCTGCATTTATCTGAACTGTCACTGTCACTATGTTTAATTGTGAATATTCTGCAGTAAACTATTTATTATTTGGAGCACAACTTGAGTTTGGAAAGTGGTTTGTTTATGTGGAGTGTTCTCAGCCTGGTACTGGACCTGCAGGTTATCCTGCTCCCCATATCACAGTCCCGGAGATTTATTTCCCCATCTCAGGATAGTGACTATCCCTCTCCCTGAGGCTGGGAAGGTGACCCCTGGCGTACAGGGGGTTACATGCTTAATTTTACTACTGCTCCTGATTTGGAGCAAGTCTATAGATCTTACGTTTTAGAGCTTATAGGACAGGGTGAGGGGCAGAGTGCAGAATGAAGAATCAGAGGGATCTGAAAGACCTCGCTATTAACTGGACAAACTGGTGGACTAGTTGTGAAACTGGGAATGTGTCTTCTGTGAGCATGTTTTAAAATTCACTGACATACATGCGTAAAAGCTGACATGGTCCTATTGAAGACGCACGCGTGCTAGCTGTGCTTGAGTAACCACTTAAAATCGGGAGCATACTTATACGTGGTTGGCGCATTTTAAAATATACATGCATTATGGGGTAGATTTTCCAGAAATATGCGCGCGCGTCCATGTGCGCGTGCTACTCAGCGCGCACACATGGACGCGCAATTTTATAACATGTGTGGTGCGATCGGCTGCTGGCTATCGCCCACACGCCTCCTCCTTCCCCCCTGCCCCCTTTAGTGCAGGCTTCATCACTCCATACGGAGTGATGAATCCTGGCCTTTGTTTCCAAAATTTAGTAGCTCAGCTTTTTTTTTTAACAATGAGCTTATAAAGGTCCATATTCAAAAGACAGCTAGTTAGCAGGATAGACATATCTGACTATCACCAGAGAGGCAAGTCCATGTTTTGGGTGAGAAAGCGAGAGATTGAGAGAGACTCTTTACTTACTCAAGCTAGGGCGAGAGTACATTGTAAAAATCTCATCTTTGTGTCCCTTTCCTCAATTGAAATCACATCAAAGCTTCATTGATGTATACTGTGCTGATCGTATGTCTGACTGTGCATGTAAAACTGCCCCCAAACCCAGGGCCGGTGGAAGCACTAGGCAAACTAGGCCTGGGCCTAGGGCGCCGAGTATTAGGGGGCGCCGTGAGCAATGGTATCCCGAGGGGAGCCAATGCCCCCGGGCACAGGAAGGCTCATGGGGCCGACAGTGGACCTCATCCCACTGGTGACTGAGTAGCGACACGCATATAGCAGATAGGCAGGGCCGTGGTGGAGCTCACGTCACCACGGTCCAAAGAAAAAGATCGCGTTTAAACGCGCTGATGCTCCTCCTCCTTCCTGCCTGCGCGGCCCTGGAAGTAAATGTTGCCGGAGCCGCGCGGGCAGGAAGGAGGAGGAACATCAGCGCGTGTAGAAGAGGAGCAGTGCTTACGGGCCGCCGCGAATCCCAAGTCACAGCGGCCCGAGAAGAGGAAGAGGCCCGGAAGCAAAGCTGCTGCAGAGCCTATCCTGCGGCAACCCGCAAAGAGGAGGCCCAGAGATGAGAGAGAGGCTGAGGGTCTGTAGAGTGTGTGTGTGTGCATGTATGAGATGAGTTGAGAGATTGTGTATGAGAGTGAGTTGAGAGACTGTGTGTGGGAGTGAGGACCTGAATGTTTGCAGAGGCAGCATGTGAAAGCCTCTGTGTGTGTGAGAGAGACAGCATGTGTCAATGAGAGCCTGTGCTTAAGAAAGACAACATGTGGGAGTGAGAGAGAGCCTGTGTGTGTGAGACTCAGGCAGCATGTGCCAGTGAGAGACTGTGTGTATGAATGATTGTATGAGAGAGAGCATGTGACAGTGAGAGCCTGTGCTTGAGCAAGGCAGCATGTGGGAATGAGACAGAGCCACGTGTATGAGTCAGACAGTATGTGCAAGAGAAGAGACTGTGTGTATGAATGATTGTATAAGAGAGAGCATGTGACAGTGAGAGCCTGTGCTTGAGCAAGACAGCATGTGGGAGTGAGAGAGAGCCTGTGTGTGTGAGACTCAGACAGCATGTGACAGTGAGAGACTGTGTGTATGAATGATTGTATGAGAGAGAGCATGTGACAGTGAGAGCCTGTGGTGTGTGTGAGAGAGAAATGCATGTGAGAATGAGAACCTGACTGTGTGTTTGAGGGAAGAAGAAGGAGAGAAAAGAAATAGAAAAAAAAGACAATATAAAAGGAATTGGCAAAAAAATAAGAAAGGGAAGGTGGAAAAAAAATAAGAAAGGGAAGGTGGAAAAAAAAAGCCTGTGACCAACTGATTAGAAAACTAAGATCAGAGGTAAAAGGTAAAAAAAAGGTAAAAAAAAATAAATTACTTTTTAGTGATTGGCACATGTAATCTTTGGGAATATGCAAGAATAGCACTTTCTCTATGCGGATCTCACAATGTACGAGATCAGCATGGAGGAAGTGGAAGCCCATGGGGCCTGCACAGAGGAGGCAGCAGAATGGGCTTCAGTGTCCAGTAGCAGCAATTGGCGCCTCCCTAATAGCCATGCGACAGCAGGTGACAGTGGCAGCAGAGGAATTGAGAGAGGTTCCCGAGGTTGCTGGCAAAAGAAAGAGAGGGGGTCTGCCTTTAGTGTGTGCATGTGTATGAATGGGTGCCTGCCTGGGGGATGGGAGGGAGTGGTGTGAAAATGAATGGGAGCCTGCCTGGGGGATGGGGAGGGAGTGGTGTGAAAATGAATGGGAGCCTGCCTGGGGGATGGGGAGGGAGGGAGTGGTGTGAAAATGAATGGGAGCCTGCCTGGGGGTCAGTGTGTGTGTGTGTGAGAATGACTGGGAGCTTGCTTGGGTGTGTGCTTTTGTATGTATGTGAGGGAGCCAGTGAGTGTGAGAGCATAAGTGTGTATGAGAAAATTCAAGGGAGTAAGAGTTTGTGTGTGTGTGTGGGGGTGGGGGGTGTGTGGGGGGGAGAGAGTGTCTTAGAGCCTGTCAGTGTCAGTGAGAGCGAGAGGTTATGGTGGATATAAGAGCATAAATGTGTATGTATGTGACAGTGTATGTGTGAGAGAGAATGGACATGTGAGTATGTGTGAGAAAGAGAGGATAACCTCCTAATCCTTGACAATATCAGGGTGACTGGAAATCAAGAGCTCCCACAGAAGGGGACAGCAGGGGCTTTTTAAAATCCTTATTAGTTTTAATTATTGAATGTTATTGATATATGTGCTGTTTTGAAATATTTTATTAGTGTTGGGAAATTGTAAAAAATGTATATGATTTTAATTAATAGAAATTTTATTTATCAGTAGTTTTAAAATATTCTTTTATTATGGTTTTACTATTATAACTGATGCTTTATGTTTCTTGATTTTATTTGTTTTATGAGGAATGGTGGTTCTGTTTTTCCATTGTTAATACATTGTTAAGATACGTTGTTAAGATAAACAACCAATAAGGGCTGTATAACATAATCTGGGTAAAAACAAATAAGCATGGGTGTAGCTTGCTTATTGCGGCGGTTACTACCCCTACTACCTCTAACTAATCAAGCTAGATATTTCACTTGGATGCAGCTCCATCACCGCTCTCTACATTAATGGTGGGGGTGGAAGGGAAATAGAACCAAGAGCTAAGAGAAACAGATAAGTATGAGAGAAAAAATGAGGGAAGCTTGCTGGGCAGACTGGATGGGCCGTTTGGTCTTCTTCTGCCGTCATTTCTATGTTTCTATGAGTCTGGCTTCTTGGAGTTTCCATTTCAGTTTTTGTCTAATTTGTGCTCCTTCACTTTGTATTCTGTATTTGGTGAGAGTCTGTCTCTGCTCTGTGTGTGTGAGACCATGATGAGAGATTCTGTTAGCATGTAGTGTCTGTATAGGGATCTATAGCAATCGTGTTTGTTTTGTTTCCTCAGTAGGTGGTGTATTGGTATTCTAGGACGCAGTGTAATATTTACCCTTGCTTTTTCACAGGTAGGGTTATTGTTGTTTGAGTCCTTGGTGTTATTACTGTTATGTTACAATGGGATTGCAGTATAGATTTTGAGTGTCTTTTTTTGCGGGGGTTTGTGTTAGTTCACAATGGGCTGGATTTTAAAAGGATTACGCGCATAAGGTACGCGCGTAACCCTTTTAAAACCCCCCTGCGCGCGCCGAGCCTATTTTGCATAGGTTCAGCGGCGCGCACAAGCCCCGGGACGCGCGTAAGTCCCGGGGCTTGCAAAAAAGGGGCGGTCAGGGGCGTGGCCAAGGGGGGGGGGCCGCGTTTGTGATCGGGGGCGTGTTCGGGGGCATGTAGGCGGTCCGGGGGCGGGGCCGAGTGCCCCGACACAGCGGCCTGTGTCGGAGCCTGCTGTGCTGGCGCGCGTAAGTTACTACTGCCCGGAGGCAGTAGTAACTTTTCTGATAAAGGTAGGGGGAAGGGTTAGATAGGGCCGGGAGGGTGGGTTAGGTAGGGGAAGGGGAGGGGAAGGTGCGGGGGGGTGGAAGGAAAGTTCCCTCCGAGGCCCTCTTGCGCGCGCCGACCCCGGATTTTATAAGATACGCGTGGCTACGTGCGTATCTTATAAAATCCAGTGTACTTTTGTTTGCGCCTGATGTGCGAACAAAAGTACGTGCGCGCGCTCTCCTTTAAAATGTACCCCAGCGTGCCTGGCAGTGGAAGGTGTTTGTGCTGCTCTTACTGTGAGGTGACACCAGAATTTGAAAATATCTTTTAGTATGATGAGCTGTAAGGGAAACATTCAAGCTCCATTGTTTGGGGGAATTTCAGTGGATGCACAGAGTTACAGAACTGGAGGTGCAGGATTTATATTGGACATTCTGTCCCTTCCTATATATTCCAGACCTTCACTCTCATAGCCATATAGAATTAGTTGAATGAGGCTATCAAATAAGTGTGTGAAACTGGCCAGCTTTTTAAAATTACGCAGAGGACCCCTTGGATTTTTTTATTAACACTTTTTTTTTTAACCAACGTTAAAGCAGGATCCAGGCTATAGAGGTGTGTGCGATGAAGAAATGTCATTTTGGCCCCCCCCCCTCCCCCCCCCCAAAAAAAATTCTTCTGCCTAGAGACGCCCCTGATTTTCTGTGACCTCAAGCATTAGTACAAGAAAGATTAAGGGGGGGGGGGGGGGATGCTGGAGAAGCACACACATGCATTGGCCCCCCGGGCACTGGAGACCCTTGGTGCACCACTGGGTGCGAGCCATATGGGGCCGCAAGCGGTGGCAAAGAGCAGTGGAGATTTGGCGGGCCGCGAGCAGTGCCCAACCTGCTCGCGACCCAGAAAACCACACAGCTGGTGGGTGTGATTGAGAACGATGTAGGAGTCGGGGCCGAGATGGGGGGGGGGGGGGGGGGGCACAAGGGAGCAGGCTCGCCTAGGGCGCCTAATCCCCTTGCACCGGCCCTGCCCAAACCCTAGGCCACCAACAAAACCTCACCTCGAGTTACTAGTTGACCCTCCTACAGTGGTATAAATAGTTGAGTAATATGTGTGCCACACCAGAGGCTCTCTCTTTTTCTCTCTCTACTCCACTCTACTTCACTCCTTCCCCTCTCTCCCTCTCCTGTCCAAAACAGGATTTGTGATAAATATCCCAAATCCCAGTTCAGGCATAAAACACAGCATAACACCAGAAAAAAAAGGCATAGTTTAATTCCAGCATTAAAACTTGCAACAACGTGCATTATGCTTCAAACACACCATTAAACACCTCTCATTTTCATAAACTCCTCCTTTGACTATATTTTCAAAATTTGCATCCGCATCTCAAGGTATTTATCACATGTGTTATGGCATTATCACGGGCCTTAGAAAAGGCCCTAACACGATTTGATGAATGACCCTGTAAGTTAGCTGGATAAGTATTTTCTATTCATTATGCCTCTATCCCACCCACCACTTAGCCGCAGAAGTGGTGGGTGGGATGGAATTCATTGCTGGATGTTTTAAGAGGAGATCCTGACTTACTCAAATTTCCCAAAAATTTGAAAGCAGATTTTATTCAACAGGCATTTTGCCTGAATCAATGACACTACTTATTTCATGCAGTCCATTCAGCATAAGTCTGTATATTACATGACAGACTCCATCCTCACTAATACCACAAGGGCTCAATATAGCAGACCTTTTCAACAAAATCTGCTATCTTAGGTTATTTTATGATAATCATGTTTTTATGTTTTTATGGTTTTATTGTTTACTGTTTATACTGTCTTTTAGCAATTGTGAAAATAATTTGTATGCTGCCTAGAATTGTAAATATTAAGAATTTTTAAAATAAATAAATACATTTATATACCTCTAATGTAAGTAGAATTATTAGTTGGCCCTTGAGGGCCACAAACAAGTCAGGTTTCAGGATAACTCTCATATGTACAAAACCTGCTTTTATGTGTGCAGCTCATACTTTGAAAATAAACCTATGGGCACAAGAATGCACGAATCCCGATTTCATGCATACTTTTACCCACAGTAGGAAGAGATATTCTGGGAAAGGGGGCAGATTTGGGGCAGGGAAATTATTTACTCACATACTTTTGATTTTTGAATAAATGCACATAAATCTTCATTCACAAACTTACACCTGCTTGAGAGCACATTTAACTTTGTGTGCATATATCAGTGTATACTGGGGACATCCATGAATTTTCAAAACTGACTTATTTGCAAAAGTCCTCTTTGAAAATTCAAGTTAAAGACTGTGGGTAGGAAGTACCTATAGACTTTAGCCCCATTCCAGTTGTTGCAAAATTGCCTTCTCTACTATTTTGTGTCCCTCAAAATATGTCCCAAGATTATTGCTTTTGGAAATAGAGTCTCCCAGAAGAAATTTAATTATGATTTTAGATCTCTTGATAGTGCCTTTCAGCTTTTATATATAGTGGGTGTCTCTCTTCAATTCTTATACCAATTCAGTTGTTATTTCTGAAGTCTCATCTGTTTTCGAAACAAGTGAAAGCACTTTGTATGGGTATTATTTTGGGATAGAGGATGGGCGTGTATCTCTGCATCACATATCTTATCCAGTCAGAACTCACTGTAACCCAAGCAATCTTGATTCTTCAGATTCTTTGTGGGAATGGAGGTAGATTTTCCAGATACTGTATTGGGAGGGAGGCACCTCTAATTTTAGCTAATTCTTCCTTCAGCTGAGTCAACTCCTCCTGTGTTGCAGAGAGCTGCAGACAGATGGCACAAGCTCTAAGCCTCCAGAGATGGTCTGCCCAAGGACATGAGCCCCACAGTTATTTCACTGAATAAATCCCATCATGTCAAAATATTTTTTTCTGTGTGCAACACCTGAATTTGTAAATAATTCCAAAAACACCTTTCAACACTTTTTTTTTAGATTAATACTTAATAAAATGGGATTGTTGGTGCTAATTAATAATTTATATCTTATCTAGGCACAATCCAACCTTTTGGCTTTACAACCACCAGAATTACTGTCATGTGACAAACCCTCTTTTATAGATACCTTCCAACAGAGTTCAACATAGTCTCAGACTAAAGAACCAATGATTGATTTTTAGACGACCTATGATGATACTTTCTTTCCAAGAGATTTAGGACACTCTCCACTTTATCAGTAGCTAATTTACAACACTTCTATGGTTAAAAATACTATTTTTCTTTTAAGGATGACAAATCACTTGTATGCTTAACAAAGCATTTCCAAAAAGTGATGTAACCTGCAACTTCTCTTTCAGAAGCAGAACATGTCCTCTCTGTCACCCTCCCAGCCTCAGCTGGCCGCACATTGTGATGGTCATGGAAATGTTCCCAAACTCAGTTTTTCTATGTGCAACTGTTCAGATATAGCTGGGGGAGGAGGTCAGCTTTATGTTCAGCCCTGTGGTTCAGATTGTCTTCATGCAGCCTTAATGCTTTGGTAATGAAAAATATTTTATGTCCAAAATGTACTGCCAGTAACCCAAACGGGACAATTTGGCAATTACTTTTTTAGCACTGTAACAAACTAAAGCTGCTTGATTCTAGCACTCAATCTGTTGTGTCAGATGGCACAGGGCTGTATTTCATACTTTCCATTTCCTGTGGGGAGAGCTTAGGATATTTGTTTTCTTTCTTCCCCCTCCTCTATCACCAGGCTTACTATATGTCAAAATCTGGTTTTTGCCTTGTATCGCTGACATTTTTAAGCGTAAAAGGATAGTGTCTGAATTCAGAAAGCAAACATAGCGATGATACCTTAAACTTGCCTGGGTTAAGGCAGAATATTGGCAGGACTAAGGTACACTGTGAGTGACAGGTGTACAGCTTTGGGTGGGTGACTGTATACCTGGGCCAACCAATTTACATCCAGAATGGAATAATCCCTGACTAAAACAAAATAATAATAAACTTTTTTTTTTTTTAAAGGCTTCTGTACCAGCACTTTGGCAGCAGCAGCAGCGGCGTGATAGTATTTTAAAGTAATTAATATGTGAAGGCTTGCACATTTCCAGGATAATTTTATAATAGCCTGCATACATTACAGCAATTTATGCAGGTAAGTTTGCTATGAAAGTTATCCTGGCAAATCTCCCCACACAAGTTATACCTACTACTACTTTGTGTGGAGAGTTTTACTGAGAAAATTTGCAAATAAAAATGTATGCATGCAAGTCCAAACCCTGTCCAGATCCCATCCCCAGTATGCCTCTCCACTATGCACTACAGGGTGGATGTCTGTAATTTTATAATGAATATAAGGTGGACAGTTTTTAAAGGTCCATTTTTTTACCCTCAGACTTCCCTTTGAAAATTATCCTCCCTAATAATCCGCAATTTTAAAAATACAGAGGAATTCATCATCTGAATAGTTTATATCATAATATCTCGGATTACTGTAGCCATGGATCATGTACCCTTATTGCTAAATCCAAGTGGTAAAATGGTTGATTATTGTCGCAGCCTAGTTTTGCACTTATTTTGCAAAGTGTTTTATATAAGATGGCGTGCATTCTTTGGAAGGGAGTTGTTGAGCCAGCCTCTCTAAAGAAATTGAGGTTTGGATGAAAAGGAAAATTATGAATGGCGAATTGGAGCGGAGACCCAGGATTCTGGCAAGTCTATTTTCCATAATGGGTCCTGGAAAAATCCGGTAGATGATGTCATAGCAGCTGCTGATTATCTGACGGACAGTTTCCGCAGTGCAACATGAGGCCCTTTGGTGTTCATGTCAGGGTGATTGACAGCTGAATGGCACCAATGAGAGCTGACCTGTATTCCCTTTGGAAATTCTGCTCTGATTGATAGAATGTAAAGAGAAAGAGTGCCTTTGAACCTGAAAAGAATCTTTTTTCCCCTCTCTATAGCTTATGCCTCCAGTTTTCATTGCTTTTTTTTTCGTTTCTTTTTTATAAAAAAAAAAAAAAAGGTGTTTTGTTCCACAGCAGTAACTGAGCTTAATGGAACTGAATGACTTTCCCCCCCCCCCTCCTCAATCTGTCAGTCAAAAGCTCAACTCCAGGGTTGTTAAGTGAAGTCCTTTCAGAGTCAGACAGGGGAGGAATGTGTCAGTCATCCAAACAGACCCTGTTGTGTTTTCATCTGTCAGAGGGGTGATAGGGGAGAGCAGCCGGGCCTAGCCAGGGCACATTCCCAGCGGCAGCAGCGGCTGTTAAGAGGCCACAACGAACCCAGGTGGTGAAGCCCAAAAAAAAAAGTCAACCAATCATAAACATTCTTGAGGTGTGGAGCTCCAAGCCCCCAGGCACTATGGTTTGCAATCAACTGTGAGATGTTTGGGCAAACTTTCAGCAAATGTTTTATGCTTAAGCATTTTGAAAAGTCACTCACAACAGTGTTTATCTGTAAGGCAGGGCTGTGCTTTTTAATACCAAACTTCAGCTGAAAACGCATGAGACAGTAATCTCCAGGAAGAAATGTATTCAGGTGGACTTCAGTTCAAAACCAATTTTGCATAATTATTTTAATTTTTTCCATTCCATGCATTATGCTATTCCATTATGCTTGCATATTAGGTTAGCACTGCTGAGTGATTTGTTTTGGGGCGTATGACTGAACAGTTGGTCCTTATTCATCATCAAACCAGTTTTACCTGATATAGCCAGTGCCAACTACAATAAGAATGTCAATTTCTTTGTGATTTTATGATTTTGACATTTGTATGGCATTTTTTTTGGTTAGCTTCAGCAAACAGCATATGATAAGAAAAAGCAACTTTCTAAATTATCAACCCAAAATTTTAGTTTTTTAACATGACTTTAGTATCCAGTAAATTTTGATCTATACTGGTTATCACAGAGTCTAATTAGATTTGTTTCTCTAGAAATATATTAATGACATTGCAAGTTGCCACTTTCTCTTGCATTTTTTTTGGTTCCTTAGGGTTTTAGTCACAGTAAAGTTGTCACCATTGATACAGAATGGGAGATCATTGCTTCTGTTACAAAGACCAGAGACGAAAAACAGCTCTAGACTTGAGATAACCTTCTCTACAATTGCATTCCAATAAAAGGAACAAGTTGTTCATACAAAGAAAAGCCCTGTATAGTGCAGTAATATTGCAGGTTTACTGAAACAAAATACAATTGTGTTAACTTAAAAATATTGCATTATGGAAGTGAGAAGCTCCTTTCCCAGAAATCCTTTGCAGATTTTCCAAGATGACCTAGCTACTTTCTGGATTAAGGAGTCAACATGATCCACTTGGTTGCAAAATATGCATATGCTCTCAATTCATTTTTTGCACAAAGGCCATTTATCCTGATGCATGATCCTCACTGAAGCCACATTAAGTCAACATATTTTATGACCCTCAGCAATTATATTGGGACTTCTGGTCCTGCAGTGTGGTGACCAACATTTCCAACAAACCAGTTAATCCTCGGAAACCGGCAGTGTACCTGGCTTTCTCTTCAGCAGCTTCAGATTTTGAATGTTGTGACACCAAAACAGCACCTTGCAGGTCTTCTTTTTTCTTCTTGACTTCAGAGGCCTATGAATGTGAACCTCAAGTTATGAGAGGTGTCTGATCTTCCACTTATTTAAAAAATTATATGCTGCCTACTGCCGGGTCTCTAGGCCGCGTACAACAATACAGTCATAATAAAAGTCAGAAGAAAGGGCAAAACAGTTAACAACCTAAGAAAATTACAAAAATTACTTGTGGCACCTGTGCTCCATGGTGTGTCCTAGAGTACAACGACCCCTGTGCGTTGAGCCGTACTAGAAGTGCACCACAGAGATGATGGTATCAGCATACTCTAGAAGGAACGCCCATCTGTATTCTGTGAGAGCTGCTGTGAGGAAAAGAGAAATCTGATCTGGAAGGATCAGCGAGACTGAGAATCTCCTAGAGGCATGGTAGAGGGAGTGAACCCAGAGCTCCTGGGAGAAGTGTGAATCCCAGATATTAGAGAAATCCCCACCTGAGCAGAACAGATAATGAAACTGGAACTGTGTGTATAACCTGGAGACCCTGCCACATGGTACCTCTGGAACAGACGGGATCCACTGGGTAATGCCTTCTAAGAGGGGAAACATTCATTTGATAATGAATAAGAAGAACCATTCCTTGGGAAAGGTAGGAGGAAGTCACATGCTTTAAAATCCCCAAGCTTTATCATAAGCAGCACATTCTGCAGGATGAGTAAGATATGAGAACCTTGATGCCATAGCTCCAAGTTAAAACCAATCGTAAGGCAAGGGAGAAGGACTGGTGAAATCTATGACCTCAAGAAGGCTGGGAGAAGGAGCACATTTTAAAATCCTCAAGCCTTTTCATGAGGAAGCTATCTGGCATGAGAACAAAATGAAAGAACTGATCTATGTATGAAATTTATAAATTTAGCCCACTTGCTCAGTACAAAGAAGAAAAATGGTGGCCATGGAAGGCATTTCAGTGTTTCCTGTCGACATTTGTTGATGTACATCATATTATATGTTATATTATTATATGTAAAGTGTTGGTATACTGATACAAATCATGTGTACTGTATTTTGTGGATGCAGAATAAAGATTATTTTCAAAAGAAAAAAAAATAAAGGAACTGTGTACATTCAAATTGTGCCTGAGGAGCAGCTTGTAAATATTTTCGCTTGTAAATAAAAGTCAGATCAGTTTTGGAAGCACAGATTGTATGCAGTCATTTCAGCCTGACTAAAACAAGTCAGTGCTGACACAGAGGATTTGGTCACCCTTCATTTAGGGTGCTTTCCCTTCTGGTTCCTCTACACTAACTTATCGACCTCTCACTTAAAGAACCCTAAGACTGTTCAGGATTTTCCCTCAGCACTGGTTATACATGTGCAAGAACCTCCCGGTCTGGCCTCTAGATGCCACTATCCCCTGTCCTTAGAACATCCTTACAGGCCAATGTAATAAATCTGCGCTGAAATCTGCGCTGATTTTTCTGTGTGGATTTTTTTTTAGCACACAGGCAAAATCCAGTGGCACACTGGTATGTATGCAAAACCTGTGTGCTACTGGTTTTGCATACATACCATGTATGCAAATATATCTCATGCATATTCATTGTGGATATCCTGAAAACCCGACTGGCTGTGGGGTCCCCAGGACAGGTTTGGGAAGCCCTGATCTAACCCCTTCATGAACAGATTCCGACCGCCAGTGAGAGCGTGAAATGCAGATCGACAGTTCTGCCTCATTGAGAAGCTGCCTTCTCTCTACCAGTTCCGTCCACCGATTGGCTGACCCACAAAAACATCAAAAAAATGGTCTCCACACCAGTGCTTTCACTTAACTCCTGCCCTGACTCAGGTGCTAAAAACCAGCATTAAAAATCCCGCACTAACCCGATCTCCCTGCTTGCGCAGCTCCCTGCATTGCCCATGATTAGATAATTGCCTCCTTTGCTTGCCATTAGCGGGCACTCACACAGGAAAATCCATGCGTCAGTAAACGCGTTTGTACGCACTTTTTTCCCACGCACAAACTCTTACTACATACCTATTTAGGGCTTTGTGCAGGAAAATGTGCGTACAAATGCGCTTATAGGCACACACACCCCCCCCGGCAGTTTCTGCGCATTTTATTACATCGGCCCCTTAGATAGGAGCCCTCCTTACCCTTCAGTCCCTCCCACCTGAAGGTTCTGATTGGATGCCTCCGTGATATTTAGCCCGGCCATTTTAATACTCAGGAGGTTCAGTTAGAGAGAGCAGCTGCAGAGTAAAGATGTATTTTATTTTCCAAACTCTGGTAGGGCCTCCTGGCCTTGCCCTAAGGAGTTTTCTTTCAGAGGGGATACCTCATTGTGCACTCCCTGCCACAGGGTCCTTCTTATTTTGATTCACAGAAAGTCAAGAGGTTTGAGCCTGATACCCTTTAGGGGCAAAAGGGCTTTCTCCAAGGGGCTAAAGACCTGTGAGCCTTCTCTAAACCCCAGGTAGGCAAGCTCCAGTGACGGATCCTGCTGCAAGAGGTTGTGAAGGCTAGAGGAGTCCTATTTTTGGAAGGAACTGAGTTCACTCTGCTTCTTTGCGGAAAGTCATCCTCGCTGGCCATACTCAAAGGATGGAGGCTGAAGACCAGTGAGCCCGTTCACACCCTGAATGTCCCTAACTCCCTTGTCTATTTGCTGGAGGGTGAACTGGGGGAAGGCTTATGAATGGTTTTATAGTAGTGAATGACGTCAATAGAGATATCCTGCAAACCCACTCGGTTTGCAGCTCTTGCGGATTTGAGGTGCCCCCATCCCTGGAATAAAGGGTGTGAAGGCGGTATTTGCAAAATGAGAAGGACCTTATCTTGGATGCCATTAATGGCTGGTGTGACCTCAGGATTTTCCCGTCCTGATCTGGAGGGTGTTGGGGCAAAGAAATCAGATGGGTATTGATATACAGAGGGCAACTTTCAAACTGAACACAGAAGAGTAAGGTCTGGGAGTATTTTTCACCCACAAACTTTATATCAGTTTTCCCTCTGAAAACTGGGTCAGAGAAAAGCACTTGCACAAACCTGTACTTGCAAAATTAAGCCGGCATGCATATGTGAATTGCTTTGCTTGCATGTGTGTAAATGCAACCCCTCCCTAACTCTGCCTCCAGGAAAGCTTTCTCTCTATGCACGCAAAAGTACAGGTGTACTGGCACTACGTGCATACTTTTATATGCAGAGAGGGGCTAGGCAGTTTTCAAAAAGCCCATTTCTGCATGCAAAACACTGTTTTACCCTCAGAAGTGCCTTTGAAAATTTCCCTCATAGATAGCTTCTCTCCCCCCCCCCCCCCCTTTCTATCGCTCTGCTTTTACTCTTGGGATCTATTTCTTAAATTGATTTGCTGCAGTAGCCCTAATCTGGTGAAGATACTGATAAAACTTTATTGCTGCCACTACACTGTTGTTGTACATCTTCCTTGGCTTAATCTGTTGGCGAGTTTGGTTCTATGTAGCCTGAGAACATAGCTGCAAAAACAGGATGAAAAATAAAGAGGATAAAGAAGAGGTGCTCCAAGAGCCAGTGGATTTATCTGTCTGTTTTGTGGGGCTTTGAAATACAGGAGATATGGTAATTACTCCTATTGCTTGGAATCTTGCATCACTATCTGAGGAATCAAAAGCACTGAACCTCTGAGTTTCAGGTGCTAGCCCTGACTTCCCCTGTGCAGATAAAGATATTTACCGGTTTTAGCTGTGCAGTTGGCTGTTCATATGCCTTTCCTATGAGAGAGCTGCAGTCTCAAATGCTCATGCCATCAAGAGGGAAAGTAAAATAAATGTGACAGACCCCTCAAATGGGCCTTGTTGTCACTTAAGAGTGGCCTGGAGGAAGTCTGAGTGGGGGAGGGCTTTTGACTTGTTCTGGAAAATATAAATGGTTATCAAAGTTGGATGTTTTGATAGATTCAAGAAATTGTGCTATTATTGTGAGCTGCCACTAACTGGCAGTGTATATAGTTGAAAGGACCAGTTTGCGTATTGAGTCCATGGAAGATATGGAGAGAGATTTCTGGGTGAAGTTACTAAGGGGTACAATTTAAGAGGGTGGGATGGAAGATCCTCTTGGGGAGGGATTGTAAGAATATAAATTAGGGTTCCCCATTGTGGAGGGAGAAGAGACAAGGAAACTCCACCGTGGGAGTGGAGGTAGCAGCCAGCCAAGGCCGATGGGCCCAGGGACCTCTCCTTAAGGAGAGAGCTGTGAAGGGGTTTTCCCTCTCAAGGAGAAAGGCCTGCAGTGACTAAGGACTTTCCTCTCAAGGTTGAGTTAGCCCAGGACCTGGTGTATGGTCTGAGAAGAGACTCTTGAGAGACAAAAGAGCCCCAAGGATGGTGGAGAATGTGAGGAAGAAGAGGAAGCTACATTATAGGAGTGTAGGGAATGCTGGGGAGATCTTCAACATTGATGGGGAAGTGAAGCATAGGAGCAAAAGCAAGTGGGTACCTGGATGCCTGATGTGAGCACCTGATTTGGAATAGGCTGATGTGGAATGATTGAGTTGTGGGGAACTGTATCCTCTTAATGATGGGTAAGAAGAGAATTTAAGACTGAGATGTCTAACTGAAATGCAAACCATCTATTTGTAACAAAATACGGGAAAGGAGTGAAATTGGAACATTAAGAGTGGAAAGGTGTGGGATATTGATGTGGCTTGTTGATCACTTTTGGATCAATATCTGGAAATTGGTATCTTGGCTTAAATCCTGTGAACTTGGATAGTATCAAAACCCTTTTTCCTCTTACTCCCCTCTGTGTAAACAATTGCTCTGCTGGTGACCCCCAGTAAATAAAAGTTTAAGTGTTTTGACTTATACCCTGGTGTAAAGTTCATTGGGGATTGTCTACCAGTAGCACCCTTCAGGATAGAGGGGTAAAGTTCACAAAGGGGCTGGCTTTCCAGTTCCAGCTCAAGGATAGGGGTATGTTGTTGCGCCGGGAGGTGGACCCTTGGCCTAGTGCAGGATTGGTAGGCTCCCTGGTCGGATCCAGAGAGTGCCTGCCACCAGGAGGCGGCGCACAGGAGGAGACAGAGGCTAGCTGGAGCTTCACCACTAGCAACCCAGGGTTCCCTTGGGTTAAGCCCTTGGTTACCCGGGCCACCTGGTCTTAGGTGGGCCTCGCTGGATCTCCTTGAGAGAAAGTTCAGGGGTGTGCCCACCATGATCAAGGGTGCGTGGTCGATGTTTAGGCTTGGAGTCCAGGGTGCTAAAGCAGGCTAGACAAAGGTCTCTGAATGTATGGCAAGGATCAAGGCCAGAGTCAAGGTAATGTAGTCAGCCACAGCAGGAGTCAATACCAGTGATCAATCTGTGGATAGTCAGCCAAAGCATAGGTCAAGTTCCAATGGTCAGTCCGTGGATAGTCAGCCAAAGCAGAGGTCAGGTTCCAGGCAGCGGTCAGACGTGGTCAGGCAGAGGTCGGTTCCAGGCAGCATGCAGTCGTGATCAGTGTTCAGGCAGAGGTCGGTTCCAGGCAGCATGCAGACGTGGTCGAGGAAATAGGCAAAAGTCAAATCCAGGTGGTGATCAAATGTAGTCAAGAACAGGCAGAGGTCAGTACCAAGAAGACAGTCCGAGAGGTACTACCTGGGGAGACGCAGGAACAGAAGGAGGCTGGAACAGAAGGACGCTGGAACAGAAAGATGCTAGAACAGGACTGAAATGAGACTGGAACAGGACTGAAATGAGACTGGAACAGGACTGGAACAAGGCTGGAACAAGGCGGGAATGAGACTGGAACAAAGACTGGAAATGCAGAGGCAAACTTGATATCACAACGTGATCGACCCGATTGCCAAGGCAAGGATGTGCAGGCAGGCACTTCCTCTTATACAGCGTTCAATTAGGGCGCACCAAGGAGCTGGGATCCGCCCCTGGCCCTTTAAGGGACCAGGCAGTCTGCACGCACGCGCCTAGGGGCAGGGCCGACGCCACGGAAGATGCCGAGCCCCGCCGTGAGGCCTGGCTGGAGGTGGTAGGCCCGGCAACCGCCGCCGCGGGGCACCTAGGCCTGGCTGTTCTCGCTGCTGCAGCTGGGGAGGACGACCTGGGACCCGTGGAGGACTTAGTGAAGTGAGCAGGCCCGGGTGCAGGCCAAGTGCGGACGGGACGCGCAACATATGTACTTAACCACCATGATTGCCAGACCCTCTCATGTGTTATGTGCCCCGTCCAGGGGATTAAATTAAAAAAAAGATAGAGAAATAAAGATTAAAGCTAGATGAAGGGAAGCGTTCCTGAGATTCTTCAACTAGTAGTGGCATCTGATTTTGTGTATGTAAGAGTGAGTGAGTGAGTGAATGAGTTTGTGTGGAGAGCAAAAGGAAGGGAATGTAGTGGTCGAGGCTCAGCAATGGTTGAGCAAAAGAATATTCTGCAATAGCATTGTATGCAAATGTGTAATACTGAGAAAGAAAATGAAGGACTATGTGAGCCTTTTAACCTGATTAGTTCTTAAGAGATACAATGGTGCTGCTCACCCATAATATTCATGCAAAACCTTTTGTTAAATTGGGTTGTTGAGGCTAAGGCACAATTTGTGACTGAAACCTTCTTTAAAAGAGGCTGCATGTTTTTCATATAGGAGTTTTCCTCCTTGCTTCCTTTCCATCAGAAAGTAAGAGCTGAGTTTATTCATGAGTTGGGCTGCTATAAAGCTCATGCTGAACAGCAGTAATAGCCCTTGGAAATTAGTGCCACAACTTGCCAGGGGCTATTTTTGCAGTATTGCTATTTTTAGAGGCAACATTTTATTGGCCCTTAATACAGCTACCCTGTTGGCAGGCCCAGTATTATGGGGAGGGTTTTGCCCACCCAATTTTGACCTATGTCCCCTCCTAATCCCCAGTCCTCATCTCCAGTCCCAGCATAATCATCTTACCTCCATCTGATCTCCTACCAACCAGTTCCACATATGATACTCTCTACTCCTCCATTTAATCCAATCCCCTCCTTCCCTCTAGTTGGCAGAAAGGATTGTAAGGCTGAGGTGAGAGTGGAAGGGAGAGGGGAGAAACGGAATCTGTGAAAATAATCGGATGCCCCCAATGCATTCATGCTACACCTTGCTGTGCTGTACCCTTTCTGTAAAAAAATCTTTAGTAATTGTGATTGTAATCCTGCCTCGGGGAAGGGGGCCACACTTCCTAGTCTTTCTGAGTACTGGACCCACTTCCCAGTCTTACTGAGTCTGGACCACTTCATGCAGGGTGGGGAGCGTGGGTTCTGTGAAATGGAGGCAGAAACAAACCAATAGGGCCTCTAAGAGGACCACATAGTGCACAAAAATAAATGTCACTGCAAAAGTGTTTCCAACAGAAAGTAGCTTTACTGATAAAAAAAACAAAAAACCAAAAATGCAGATGACACCAGAAAAAATGCAACACAAATCCACAAGGCAGAAAAAAAAAATCAGAAACAGCTTACAGTTCTTTAAAAAAAAATCTCAAAGACACTGGTACAGACACTTCGTAACTCTCTTCAACTCACAGGACACCCCACACTTCCCCCTCCTGAAAGCCTTTCACCACTTAGCCCAGGGAAGAGTACAGTGTCCTTCTTGTAATTCCTCAGTCTGCTCACAAACTGGCTGGTTGGCCTAAGTCAAATGTTCCTACTGGCGTCTGGTGGTTGGAAGTTCTTGTGTTGACCCTTGCCACTTGCAGAAAAGATCCTTGTTCTTCTACGAACCAAATATAAAGCTGGAACTCTAGGACAGGCAACAGCGCCTTGATCTCCTCCCTGGTTCTAGCAAGACACAAACTCCAAGCAAACTTCCTTCAACACCATAAACTCCTCAAAGTCCGCTGAGTAACTCTCAGAGTTGTCCTCCCAATTCCTTGAGGAACACACTTCATACTCCCCTTTACCCATCACTCATTGCTCACATGAATATCCTCTCAGCCTCTCATTGCTGGAGCATTCCTTGTAGTAAGGGCTATACCTTTTACATGACCCATAGAACTGTAACCCCTCAACAAGAGGACCCAGATTACTGTCCACAAAGGGACACAATAATAAAATAGACCCCATTTGCCACAACTCTTCAGGATAGCAGTTAACATCTGAGCGGTCCAGGGTTCCCTATGAGGGGAAGCTTAGCTTCAAGGCCATTATGCTTTTAAACAACAAAGTACCCTTTAAGTCCCTCCGTACGTAGCACTGGTAATCTCCACAGTCTATAGCAGCAATAAACAACACACAAGAAGAACTGAATGGTCTCCAATTTAACTTTACTGATAGTCAATCAGATGGTTTAAAAGGTTCTTTACAGCTCTTTGATGTAAAATTAAATTGGTTGAACACATGGAAATTAATAAGTTTGTAATGTTACTCTTCCAGCAAAATCTTTAATTAATAAAGCCAATTCCTTAGCCTCCTTCCAATTACTCAGGTTGAGAAAGTGTAAACCTTCTTCCAGTTCTCCCCAGTTTATTCCAGATTCTTCCACTGTGAAATGGTCAGATTAGTATTCCCATTTACTTAATAGAATGAAAAGTCCCAATTCTCATATCTCTTCTGAGTCTTCACCAATAGCTTAGATTTTCTACTGGATAAATCATCTGGACACTCTTCTCCGACATGCAGCACACTCGAGTCAGCAGTGAAAAGAATTCTCTTAAACATACCTTACTAACTCCTTCTCGCTGGCAATGCATGTGAACCCATTCCTCTGGATGTAACAACTGCTTCTCAAAGTCTTCCTAGGTGAAAGACTTCTATTCCTCAAAGTTCAAAACCATTCAGAGACCATAGGCCCCAAGGTTCTCAGGCAAGAAAAATAAACTCTCCAAAAAAGGGGGAACCAAAAAGAGAGCAAGGAAGAGTGGAAAAAACTTCCTTTTCCAGCAACCAAAGTCTCCCAAAGATCTGGACCAAAATTAAGGTTGAGCCACTCTGCCTCAACTCTCTTTACCCAGGTGTCTGTAAAATGGACCCACAGAGTTCTTCTCCCCCCCTCCCCCCCCACAAAAAACAACAACAAGTAATGAAAAGAGAGACTGCACAAGCAGGGATGTCCCTCTGCAGGGCAACTCAAGAAAAATATGAACTAAAAATCCACGCCCTAAGATAGTGGCAGGGGCTTATAAAGGTTCAGGCACACACCATCTCTTTCTCCCACACGGGGGAGTATCACACCCCAACTTCTATTCATTAATCTCTCTGTTCCTCCCTAGCAACTTAGTTCACGTCTTTCGGTAAGGAAACCAAGGGTTCCTTACAGAACAGTAAAAAAATTGAATGGAAAGGTCTTGGGCGTACTGGACTCTAGTTCTGATGTTATAGTTTATTTTCTACAAATGGGGAAGATGATTTTATTTTGTAAGACAGACAAAAATATGCCAGTTCAGTAGAATTAAAACCAAGGTACACCTACTTGGTTAAGTTGAAAGAAGATGAAGAGATCGATTGAGCCCAATATGATTCTGATTGCCTAATAGCTCTCAGATTGATTTGAAAAGCGTTGCTCACGCAAAAATGCCCACATACGTGCATATGTTGGCTTGCGCGAGCAATGTGCATTTTAAGAAGACGCGAAGTACATGCGTACATATCCAGGGGGCAGAAGGGGGAGGGGGGGAATGGGTGGGGCATGGGCGGGGCAAGGGCATTCTTGAGCGGGGCCCAGACTTACATGCATTAGTTCGTATTTTAAAAAGGCTGACCATGGCGCATATTGCTGCTGGTCCTGATGAGGAGCAACCCTGGAGATTTCAAGTTGTAGGGCTTTTAGCACAGCGTGAGGGTTCAGGGTCAAGTAGGGGGCTTTGCAGGATGAAGAACCAGAGGGGTTTTGAAGACCTCGATATGAACTGGGCAAACTGGTGGACCACTTGGAAAAACTGCTTTTTCCCTCACGTGAGCATGTTTTCAAATCCACCTACATACATGTGAAAAAGCCACTAAAGCCTATCAGAAATATGTGTGAGACATATACCTCTTAAGATTGGGAGGGGTATTTTAAATGATATGTGCGTACTTGTGCAAACAAGTATGCACAAGTACACAGCCTATCTTTGCCCGCGTGCTGATACCTGCGTTTATGGAAGTATGTGCATTCCCTGTCTGTGTTTATGATAATCTAGGGAAGATGAAAACAAAACACAGTGTCTGTAGCCAATTATTCAGCAGAGAAAACAATTTTGGAACTTGTTAAATTTCTCAGTATTACTAATCCCTGAAAGGAATTTTTTTCCAGTAGATTTCTTTCGAGTGACAAAAAACAGTGTGGTTGCCGTGTTCATCCACGTGGCAAAACATGCCTGAGATTAGACAAAATAAACCTACATAGACAAAGGATAGCACATCACAAAGAAGAGCAAAGCAATGCCTTCATGGGGGAACTTTTGGGACCAGAATACTACATAAGTGACGGAATGCATCAATGATAAGAATACTAACAAGGAAAATTCAGAATTATCCAAGAACGTAAGATATCTGAAATTAAATCATCGACCACTTGAAAGCAAACACTGGGAGAGGCAATCATCAAAAGCCATCTAGCAAGGTAAATTGACTGTCTGAAAAGTCCCCAGCCTTTCCAGAGGTAAAAATATGCACGAGGATCAACAATTTTCATCCTTTTACCCACAGGCAAAGTAAATGGGATCAAACATGGCAGTGGGGTGGAGGGAAGGCAACAACTCGCAGGGTTTTGCATTTTCAAAACTATGGGCATCATTTTGCAGGGAAAATGAACCCAGGGAAAAAAGGAGAGAAGCAAATCTCCGAGGGTGCTTCTTCCCTAGGGAATTTTCAAAGGGGAGGTATGTATGTACTTTCCCTTCCAGAACTGGTGCAAAGTCTGCAGATTAAAGTTCCCACAGCCTTTGCACTTGCCCTTAGACATTCGAAAATTGTCCCTAAAAGCTCCTGTATGGACTTTCTCATTCACTACCAAACACACAATGCTGCTGAGTGGTGAATCTTTGTTACCTTCTTACCCCTCTGCTAATACATCAACTCCACCTTTCCCCATCTCCTTCCCATCACGATTGTAATATAAACTGTGATTCATTCCGATATCATCCTTTGCCTTTCTCTGCTCTGTTGTTTCACCTGATGATGAGAATGTAGCTCCCAAAAGCTAGTCAAGAAATGTATTACATTAGCCCAATGAAAAGATATCACCTTGTGTTTTTTTTCCCTCTTTTGATTGATAGAAATAGCAGGCGTATAATTTTTTTGTTCAGTGATAGGGTTTTTTTTTTTTAATGATTATTGCTAAAATTTATTACAAGAAGCATGGTATCAAGATTTTCTGAAGCCCTTCAGACTTCATGGTTAACAGAAAGGGGGTAAAGTCTGCAGGTACTTTTCCATTGCAGACTTAACACTAATTTTCAAAGCGAAAAAACATGTGCCCTTGCAATTTGAAAATTATCCCGGGAAAGCTACCGACACAAGTTTACCCACTAGCTAACGTTTGCAGGTGCTTTGCCTGGGCAGAATGTTCATGCATGAATTCAATCCCTGCCCACCCAGACTCCAGCCACCGGAACGCCTCTCCAATATGCGGGGAGAGACGCACACGTACAAGGTACACTTGTGTATTTTTTTCCTGCATATCGGGTAAGCCATTTTAGAAGATGGTATTTTGGTGGGCATTGCCTTGCTTTAGCTATCTAAATGCCTTTTAAAATTACCCTAATAATAATAATAATAATAATAATGATAATAAATAATACTTTGGATTTTGAGTCTTCCTTTCTACATAATTCTCAAAGTGGTTTACAGCATTATTAGTAATTCAGGTAAAGCTAGATAGAATTAACAAGGGAGCATAAAAAAGTCATAAGAAATATTTATAAAGAGAATAGAAATACGAGGAAGTCCTGCAGAATGAGGACCAAAGATAATGAACTGTGATTAAATGCCAGAAGCCGATCAAGTTCTGTCAAGTGACGTGTTGTCATTTCAATCAATATTTTGGCTTGCAGTCTCTGAAAGTTGGGTAAACAGGAGCAGAGTGGCTGGCAGCTGCACTTGCGATTGAAGAATGCTGCTTGCTTTCTATCTGTTTCTTCAACTGTATTCCCTCGTTGCCCTTCTTAAAATGTTAATAGTGCACGTGCCAACTAGTTGACTCTATTCCAGAGATACTTTGGGGGATTATTTTTGCTTTGTTGGATTTTAAAGATGAATTAGCAAACCATAACTTGAGATGTCATATGAAAAATGTGCTTACAGAATAAATAGATCTGTACTGTAAAATTCATGCAGGACTCCGTGCTAGAAAAGATCATGCACAGGAAAGAGCCGAATGCACCCAGAATTGACCCAAATATCTCTTTTGTAAAAAAAAAAAAAAAAAAAAGAAAAAGTGTCATGAGTGTAATGGATCATGATATTTGGTCATTTACAGTCTAGGATTTTTGCAGAACTAAGCTTACAATGCCTTCCATGTAGCAAGTTTTACCAGTGTTTCTATTTCAGGGAGGTACAAGAGGCAGCAGCCTGTGAGATGGGTTGCTCTGCATGCTAAATGACTCCGCTCTAGTGCAATGCAATCTGACCAGGAAAATAGCGACAAAGAAACTGGCGATATTTCTTTTCGGGTTGACTAATCATTATGAATAATGGTATATGTCGTAATGATGCTAATAATGTATAACTGGTGTTTCCAGATGCTTGAACGACCTGTTTTAGAAATTAAATTTTAGTGCTAAAATGTCACCATTTTTCAACTATTGACTTACAGATTTTAAATCTAGTAATTTGCTTTCCTTCCACACATTACACCATTTGTAAGTATCCATGATCCACCCTGGACAAAATTCTGTATTTGGAAGATGTGGAATAGAAGCATGTTAAATAAATAAATATATAAATAAATACACAAACAAATACATAATTATTAAGAATCAACTATTAAAAATATAAATTGTATTGAATGTCATCATGAAAAACATAATTTCCTTCTTAATATCTTGAAAGAAGAGACAATTTTACCAAGAACTGTGATACATAAACATTTATGTTCTACTTTTCCTGCCTTGTTAAAAAAAATCTTTTTTTTTGTAACAATGGGAGAGCAGGGTCCCCAGGTCTCCTCCTGTGATTCCGTGGCCATGGGGAGCACTGCAAAACCTTCCCCAGCCAGATCGAGTTATGAAAGTGAAGGGCCTGCTGACCTGTGCTGGCTGCACATTCCCAATTCCCTCTCCCTACTCCCTTTCCCGGTTCCCCCCCCCCACCCCCTCCAGGCTGATCACACAGCAAGAAGAGGAGAGCAGAGCACACTGTGCTGTTTCCCCCTCCCCTGCCGCCCGGCAGCAGTCAGGCCTCAGGCGGCAGAGCGCCTTATTATCAATGTGTGGGTATGGAGGGGCGGGTGGGGAGGGAAAGGAAACTGAAAAGGAAATTGTGCTATTGAGGCTGGGGTGGGGGAGTGTGAAAAGGGGATGGGATATATAAAATAGGGGCTGGGAGATGGGTTGTGTGATGGGGGTTGTTTGAAATGGGATAAGGGTTGTGATAGAGCAACTGAGGGGGTGGGGGTTGTGAAAGAGGAGCTGGGAGATGGGGGTTGTGATGGAGGGGTGGGGTGTAAAACAGATCTGGGGATGGGGCTGTGTGACACAGGGACTGGGGTATGGGGTGTGTATGACAGAGGTGTTGGAAGAGGATGCATGTGTGGACACCTGGGATGGCGACAGAAAAAGGGCTGGGTATGGAGAGAGGGAAGGTAAGAAAGAAGATAGGGGTGAGAAGGGGATTGCAAGAGAAGGTTGAGACTGGGGATGGATAGTGGTAGAGAGGTAGGGATGTGAGTGGCAACAGGGCTGGAGCCTGGTGAGGGACACTACCTCTCCTCTCTCTGGATCCCCTCCAAGATCCGAGAATCTCCCCCCTCTGTATTCCCCAAGATCTCAGAACCTCTCTCCCATCTTCCTCTCCTCCCTCCATCCCCATCATGATCTTTTCTTCTTTCCCCTCACCCCATCCTCAATGTTCCTTCCTTCTCTTCCCCCATCCTCAATCTTTCTTCCTTCTCTACCCCCATCCCGATCTTCCCTCCTCCTTCATTCCTAATCCTCTCTTTCCTACTTCTCTTCCCCCTTCCCAATTCTCTCTCCTTCTCTTCCATTCCATCCCCAGTTCTCCCTCTTCCCACCTATCCGTTCCAGTGCTCCTCCTTCTCGTCTCCACTTCCCCAATTTTCCCTCCTTTTCCCCATTCCTGATGCTTCTTCCCTCTCCTATCTCTGAGATGACTGCCTCTCCCCCTCCACATTGAAATCTGAAATTCCCCATGTATTGAACTCCCAGAACATGATCAAATATTCAGACTTAAAGGAATGTTGGAAACTGCTTTACTTTTATTACACAAAATAAATTTACATTATTTAATATAAAAAAATATTTGAAATGTATGCAAATGTGCTACATAATTGAGCAAGAAGTTTAGAATCTTTCCCACAGAATTTTCTGTTGCCACATAATCTACTCCTGTATATTTTAAAAACATTTAAAATATACAGTAATTAATATGTAAAAATTAAAAGAGTAACAAACCAACTGACCAAACATTGAACGAAGGAACATAAACCAAAACATAAATATATACCGAAAAATGATACACGTGTAAAATATGACATACAGAACTCAATGAATGACAATGTAGCATGTTGCGGGCGCTATTAGTTTCGGGGGGGTTGGACGCGCGTTTTTCGATGCACTAGCTTTACCCCTGATTCAATAAGGGGTAATAGCGCATCGAAGGGGTAATAGCGCATCGATGCGCTAGCTTTACCCCTTATTCAATAAGGGGTAATAGCGCATCGAAAACGCACGTCCAACCCCCCCCCCCACCCCCCCGAAACTAATAGCGCCCGCAACATGCTACATTGTCATTCATTGAGTTCTGTATGTCATATTTTACACGTGTATCATTTTTCGGTATATATTTATGTTTTGGTTTATGTTCCTTCGTTCAATGTTTGGTCAGTTGGTTTGTTACTCTTTTAATTTTTACATATTAATGTCTGTATATTTTAAATGTTTTTATGTGTCACTTTTATCTGTTTGTATTTACAATAGCCCCTGAAGCAGCTCACACATGAGCAAAACTCGGCCTGAAGAGTCTCTCCCTCAAACAGATCAGCTCTTAAGGGAAGGTGTCCTTTCTCTTACTGTGGCCCTCCAGTAGTTTGGTAGCTGTAACTTTTTCCAGTCTCTTTTCCGCCTCTCTCCACTCAAGAGTTTCGTAATGATAGTGGTTACTCCATCTAGAACTCTGGTTAGCGTTTTCCAGGTAGGATGCCCTTTCCTAGGGCACCTCCCAGCATGCTGGTCCACTGACTCTGCCAGAACTTCTTCTCTCGCTCTCTTCCTCTCTTTTCCAGGAATTTACACCCCTGAAATTCATCTCTTCCATTCCAGCTGTCTGGGTCCTGCTCAGGGGAAGACAGGACCAACGAAGCCACTCGGGGGGAGATGACCCTATACACTTCCCAGAACTCCAGATCTTAGAATCCAAATGCTTCCAGTCTCCTACTTACATGGAAGCAAGGGGTTTTACACTATTAATCACCCTTCCCATTGGGAAGTGATGCTCCTCCTTAGCACACTGCCTCTTCCTGACATCAATGGCAAGAGGATCTTTGTCATGTTGAGGGCATTCAGACAAGCTGAAGCCACATTCTGCATGACTGTGAAGGGCAAACTATCTACAGACTCAGATTTTAATACTCGGTTACACATGGATGACATTCTACATCCTGCAATGTCTATTCTAAAAGTTGATACTTTTGCTCTAATTCCCAGAATAGCTTTCTCCGTGCACCTGCATTTCTGGATGAAACCTGTAACTTCCCAAACAGACATTATGGTTTTCCTCCAGACCACTTGAAATATTGTATCTGGCTTAGAAGCTGGTTCATGAAATGAGTGCTGCCTCTAGCAATGTACAATGTAGTTGAGAGGCTGAGCAGAATCTATTAGTATTAAAAGTGGACTTGCAATCTTGAATATTGAAGATAGTTTTCTGCATTGTTGCAGGTGCAGTGGTATGTCTGTGTAGCCTTCTACAATAGTACTCTCCAAGCTGTCTTCACCGAAGCTAAAGCCTTGTGTATACAACAGATACAGTCTTTCACAGGACTTAGACAGAGAAACACAGCCCATGATGGTAGGTAAGGACCCAAGTTCTTCAAGTCTGCCCAAGTCCATTCCTGTTGCAATGCCATGTACCCCAGTTGATCTTGGATTTTCTTCTTACTTCTTCATAACCAGGAATCCTCTGTGTTTATTCCAGGCTTTTTTTTTTTTTTTTTAATTCTGTTACTGTTTCTGTCTCCACCACTTCCCCTGGGAGGGGCCATTCCATGCACCCACACCCTTTTCTGTAAAGAAATATTTCCTGATGTTCTTCTTTCTGGATTTCCATATTTACTGTTTCTTAGCCCTATTAGAAGTGAGTAGATAACTTCTATCTTGCATTCAAATGATAGACGTGTGCTAAACTCATTTTGGGGGGACTGAGAGCTACTGGATGTGTAGTGTAATTGGTGATGATGTTAGCAATTGCTTCCTTGAAGGGCAGATACGATCTGTACTTGTTTTTTTTTTCCCTTTTGCATTATTTCGTTCAGCTTTCTCCAGCTGTCTAAGGAAACAAGAACTAACAAACAATGGTGTCAGGAGATTATAGGGTTGTTTTAGTTCTGCCTCTCCCAGCAGGCGCTGACAAAGGGCAGTCACATCAAGGAGGCTCTCTTATACTCTGTAAAAAAAAAAAAAAAAAGGGAAAAAGGAAAAAAAGTCCTATAAAAAGGGTCAGGAGGAGCATGGCCCACTCATCAGTACACAGTACGAAGAAGATACGAATGCGTAAGTGAGAATTTGCTCCTGCAGGTGAAAGGGTACAGGGTAAGGGCATGCATGTTTTCCATCATACTTTTCAGATGCACGCATTACATATCAACAGCAGTAAAACTATTTCCTAACAAAAGCTTTCATTATCTTTTCAATGATTCTCATAGGAAACACAATATAGATGAGCATAGGAAAAGGAGCGGAGGTACAGATGGGATGTCAAACTGTTACACAGATGGTCCTGCCAAGCTGAGAGGCCCAGAGTCCAAAACTGCTCTGCTTTAAAGATTAAAATAGCTGCTCTCAGCTTTCCTTTCAGATGCTGCCGAGAGATAAGAGCTGCCAGAGCAACCTGATAGCCTTCTTTCCCCCCCCCCCCCCCCCACCGTGTGCCATGCTTTTAGTGTTCTACAAATATACTTATAAAATAAAGCAGAAACAAAGAAATAACCCTGGATCGGAGGTGCAAAATGCAAAATAATATCTCCCCAGGACACTTTTGGGGGGTTTACTGTGTTCCAGTAGTCAGCAATAGGTCATCATAACACACAGTAGCCTATATTTTCATTAGCGTGTTTTTGTGTTGTTGTTTTTTTGTTTTTTTTTAAAGTAACACTGTCACTGACTTTTGCTTTAACCTTTAAATGAGGTGATTAATATACTTATCAGCTCATTTAAATGCAACATGGCTTGTATTAATAAAAAAAAATATGCGTTAATGCAGCCATTAATGCTCCCACACCTACTTTTTTCTATGGTCTCAGTCAAGTCTGAAAATTTAACACCTGCTTCAGACCAGGAGTCAAATTTTTACTAGGCCCAGAAAGTACTGAAATCTCCTGTGCAAACTGTCCCAAAAAGAAAAGATCACTTAGCAAAGGAGGATTCCTACCCCCTCCATCCCCTGCAAAAACACAAACGGGCCGAAAACTCTCCGTGCTCCCTCCTAGCCCTTGCTGGAGTCACTTTCTATGGCCCACTGAACCGACAGCCCTTTCCCTGTCGTCACTCTCAAAGCCCACCACGCTCCAGAGTCATCCCTCACGGTTCTGCTGACGTGCTTGGGGCAAAGTAACGGGTGATCTGAATTGGTGCCCTTTTAGAAGATGCCAGGAGTACATTAAAAGGGAGGCCTACTCTCTCCTGCTCCATTGTGCTTCAGCTGCTTCTGAAGTAGTAAAGGGTGGGAGGGGAGGGGTCCTGCCTCGGTGGAGTCAGGGGGGGAGGGTATTGGACCAAAAGGCCCTTAAGGGCATTGAGGAGGACCATTAGAGCATCTGCAGCACCAACCAACCAACCCATGGAATGGAAGAGCTGAGCCAGGAACGGAATCCAGGTCCTCTTTATTCATATCCATATCTCGGGGCAGTCAAGTAGCTGTAGAGTTTTCTGAAAGTTACAACCTGGAAGACCCAGGTTATCTGTTGTAACTTTGTCCTTGATGTACTCTCCCCTTCCTTGTTACTCTTCCCTTCCATCAGTTTCTCCATCATCGCTTACCTTATTTTTCTTTAGTCTTGTGCTTTCTCTTACTGCCCTCTATACTCCTCTTTCCCAAACAGTTCTTTTCTTTCTGCCCCCAAAACATAAAAACTAAAAAAAAAAAATGATTGTGCTATTGCATCCCAGCAGGGAAACACTCACTCTAGTGTATGCAGGCTTTCTCCACCTCTCCATAAAACACATAGAGGGGTAATACTGTGATATCACCCTTAAGATGCAATGGTTTTCAAAGCCAACTTACGCACATAAGTCCACTTTGAAAATTATCCAACCAAAAACCACACACAAACACACACACAACACACACACACACAGACACACACAAAATTGCACCTGCTGTTTGGTGTGTATTGTTTTGCTGAGAAAATTAATATACAAAGGGGATAACTTTTAAACAGCCACACGGGCGCACATGTACGCACGTATGCTAGCTCGCACCAAACGATGTGGCCATTTTATAACAGATGCGCGTATATTCGCGCATGGTATAAAATAGGCTGTACGTGCGTTCATGTGCGCACAATTTTATATGGCACACGCATGTGAGCACAAATGCCACCTCTACCGCATAAGTGAGGGGATTTTAAGAGACATGTGTACCGACACAATTACCAGTTTCCCCAGTTGATTCACAATTTGCCTAGGATAGGACTTACTAACCTCCCCTAGTTAAATAGCCTCTCTTTTACTGTTAGCCCCAACCCTAAAACCCCAATAACTAGCCTAGTTTTTTTTTGTTTTATGACTTACATGCCATCCTTAGCAGAAGTAAAGATAGGCGGAAGGGGACCCTAGTGCGTGCTTTTGCATGCAAATACTTATGCGCTGGTTTTATTCATATATTCAGAAACACCCATGCCCCACTCAGACCACGTTCATGCCCCATCCCTTTTCCGGCAAAAGAGTTTTGTGTATGTAATGGGAGACGTGCGTACATGTGCACTTTTTAAAATCCATGCAGTGTACACGGGCCCAACTTCTGCATATATCTCCTGGCTTTGGCAAGCATAGGGCTTTTAAAATTCACCTGATAGTTTATAAATTTGAAAAGTCTATGCTTAAGCCACAAGCTTGCCCAGACCCCACGCCTCGGAATTCCTCTTCTCTATCTGTGTGTTAGTTTATGCGTACAGGGGAGGTCCTTTGCTGCAGCTGCTTAACTCCTATTATAGTCAATGGGAGCAGCTATTTAACTTTTATTTTATTTTCCACTCATGGCAAGACTGGGAAGCTTGCTTAAATAAGCCTTGCCATATGATTGCATCACATGGCTTGAGAGGAAATCGTGAAAAAACCTTCAGCTAGTAACAAATCCCTGGCTGCACATTCTTATATTTGTTTTTTGCTAGCTTAGTTGAAACTGGCTTCTACCTAGGCATTCTCCCATTTTTAATTCCCTTCCTCAAATCTAGTCATGCCATCATGGTGACAACCCATGGCTAGGGTGCATGGGCTGCGTATCTGACAGCACATTTATGTGGTCAACTGGAGACTGAAGTATAGGCAACTGTATCTGGCCTTTTACCAATAGATTGTGCTGACATCACACTGTGAGCATGCTCTATGTGCTCCCTGCGCCCAGTTCCAGATGTTATTGATGTCAGGAGAGTGACTTTGAAGATTGGAGAAGGGATGATGAGCCTCATGCCTATTGTAATCTATTATGTTCCAGAGAGGGGGGGGGGGGGGGAACCAGCCTAAAACTCTGATTAAAAGGCGGGTTTATTCAGTTTTCCTTATATATGATGGGTCTCTCCCCATTCTGTTCCAAACAGAGGATACAAATAAATGTATTTATCTGATGCGAGAAATGCATTGTTGCCTTACGTTTTGCTAATACCTAAGTATTCAAGATCCATTGCTCTGGAAGGGCAATTTTCAAAAGGATTTGCCTGGGTAATGAAAAATAACCCATGCTATAATTACACAATGTTAGGTTCCATATTAGGTGCTATAACCCAAGAAAGAGATCTAGGCGTTATAGTGGATAAAACATTGAAATCGTCGGTTCAGTGTGCTGCGGCAGTCAAAAAAGCAAACAATGTTGGGAATTATTAGAAAGGGAATGGTGAATGAAATGGAAAATGTCATAATGCCTCTGTAACGCTCCATGGTGAGACCGCACTTTGAATACTGTGTACAATTCTGGTCGCTGCATCTCAAAAAAGATATAATTGCGATGGAGAAGGTACAGAGAAGGATGACCAAAATGATAAGGGGAATGGAACAGCTCCCCTATGAGGAAAGACTGAAGAGGTTAGGACTTTTCAGCTAGGAGAAGAGATGGCTGAGGGGGGATATGATAGAGGGCTTTAAGATCATGAGAGGTCTAGAACGGGTAGATGTGAATCGGTTATTTACTCTTTCGGATAGTAGAAAGACTAGGGGGCACTCCATGAAGTTAGCATGTGGCACATTTAAAACTAATCGAAGAAAGTTCTTTTTCACTCAACGCACAATTAAACTCTGGAATTTGTTGCCAGAGGATGTGGTTAGTGCAGTTAGTATAGCTGTATTTAAAAAAGGATTGGATAAGTTCTTGGAGGAGAAGTCCATTACCTGCTATTAATTAAGTTGACTTAGAAAATAGCCACTGCTATTACTAGCAACAGTAGCATGAAATAGTCTTAGTTTTTGGGTACTTGCCAGGTTCTTATGGCCTGGATTGGCCACTGTTGGAAACAGGATGCTGGGCTTGATGGACCCTTGGTCTGACCCAGTATGGCATGTTCTTATGTTCTTATGTTCTTAATATTCAGTGATCTGGTAAGCAACAAATTTATCCTGGTAAAGTAAATTAAATTTAGCCAAATTTAGCTAAATATTCAGTAGAACATATTTTTCTTCTGAATATAGTCAGCTAAAGATATTCAGATAAAGTTATATAGGTAACTTTGCTGCTCACTGGCTTATAGAGATGTGAATCGTTTTCCATATCGTCTTAACGATAGAAATCGTGTGGCAGGAGAAGAAAATCGTGTTTGGCACGATTATTTCGTTGAAAAATCGTTAAAAATCGTTTTTTCCGATTAGTGCGCACTAACTCGAGTTAGTGCGCACTAACTCAAAATGATACAAATAGACACTTTCCAGGTCACTGAAGGTCAGTTAGGAATGAATATGTGTTCCTATTGGCTGGCAGCCCTCTTATCTATTGATGTTACCAAGGTTACCACTGAGGTGATGGTTGGGGGGATGGGAAATGGAACTGGAAACTCATGAACACCAACAGAAAATGAAACAAAGTGTTCACACTTCCCAGGTCAGTAAAGGTCACTTAGGAATGAATATGTATTCCTATTGGCTGGCTGTGCTCTTATCTATTGATGTTACCAAGGTTACCACTGAGGTAATGGTTGGGGGGATGTGAAATGGAAACAGTTGGAAGCTTGACATGTGATGATCAGCACTCACGTGACTAGAACTTCTTTGTTTATTATTTTTGTTAGCAGGCACCTGAAATGCTAGTGCATGTTGAATTTGCCAATCACTGTGCATTTTAGAAAGGTGGTCCTGGCTGGAACTGTACACAGTTCAAATATATGTAATTGATTGTTGGTAAGTGTATTTTTTAAGTAGCCACACTGGCACAAGTATGTTTACTTTTCCTCCTACTTAACTCACTAGCTCAGCTTTGTAAGAAGGGCTTCTCTGCTTGAGTGAGGGTCAGGCAGCTTCCCCCTGTCTGTGAAGCCAGCCTCTCACTAGTAATGCAGGGAGGGAGCTGTCTCAGACTTCACCATCCTCCCCCCCCCCCCCTCACCCACACACCATTCACTAGCTGGGACATGGGGGAAGTCAGGAGTGAGGGTCAGGCAGCTCCCCCCTGTCTGTGAAGCCAGCCTCTCACTAGTAATGCAGGGAGGGAGCTGTCTCAGACTTCCCCATCCTCCCCCCCCCCCTCACCCACACACCATTCACTAGCTGGGACATGGGGGAAGTCAGGAGTGAGGGTCAGGCAGCTCCCCCCTGTCTGTGAAGCCAGCCTCTCACTAGTAATGCAGGGAGGGAGCTGTCTCAGACTTCACCATCCTCCCCCCCCCCCCTCACCCACACAGCATTCACTAGCTGGGACATGGGGGAAGTCAGGAGTGAGGGTCAGGCAGCTCCCCCCTGTCTGTGAAGCCAGCCTCTCACTAGTAATGCAGGGAGGGAGCTGTCTCAGACTTCACCATCCTCCCCCCCCCTCACCCACACACCATTCACTAGCTGGGACATGGGGGAAGTCAGGAGTGAGGGTCAGGCAGCTCCCCCCTGTCTGTGAAGCCAGCCTCTCACTAGTAATGCAGGGAGGGAGCTGTCTCAGACTTCACCATCCTCCCCCCCCCCTCACCCACACACCATTCACTAGCTGGGACATGGGGGAAGTCAGGAGTGAGGGTCAGGCAGCTCCCCCCTGTCTGTGAAGCCAGCCTCTCACTAGTAATGCAGGGAGGGAGCTGTCTCAGCCTTCACCATCCTCCTCCCCCCCCCCTCACCCACACACCATTCACTAGCTGGGACATGGGGGAAGTCAGGAGTGAGGGTCAGGCAGCTCCCCCCTGTCTGTGAAGCCAGCCTCTCACTAGTAATGCAGGGAGGGAGCTGTCTCAGACTTCACCATCCTCCTCCCCCCCCCCCCCTCACCCACACACCATTCACTAGCTGGGACATGGGGAAAGTCAGGAGTGAGGGTCAGGCAGCTCCCCCCTGTCTGTGAAGCCAGCCTCTCACTAGTAATGCAGGGAGGGAGCTGTCTCAGACTTCACCATCCTCCCCCCCCTCACCCACACACCATTCACTAGCTGGGACATGGGGGAAGTCAGGAGTGAGGGTCAGGCAGCTCCCCCCTGTCTGTGAAGCCAGCCTCTCACTAGTAATGCAGGGAGGGAGCTGTCTCAGACTTCACCATCCTCCCCCCCCCCCTCACCCACACACCATTCACTAGCTGGGACATGGGGGAAGTCAGGAGTGAGGGTCAGGCAGCTCCCCCCTGTCTGTGAAGCATGCCTCTCACTAGTAATGCAGGGAGGGAGCTGTCTCAGACTGGTATCAGGGTTAGGGCACTGTGTGCAGGAAGATCACAACACTCCTGGTATTAATAGGGATAGGGCACTGTAAGAGATGACTGTAGTAGATTGAATAAAGATCTGATGTTTCTGCTCTCCTCACACCAAACAAAAACAACACACAAGCAGAGAAGCCCTTCTTACAAAGCTGAGCTAGTGAGTTAAGTAGGAGGAAAAGTAAACATACTTGTGCCAGTGTGGCTACTTAAAAAATACACTTACCAACAATCAATTACATATATTTGAACTGTGTACAGTTCCAGCCAGGACCACCTTTCTAAAATGCACAGTGATTGGCAAATTCAACATGCACTAGCATTTCAGGTGCCTGCTAACAAAAATAATAAACAAACAAGTTCTAGTCACGTGAGTGCTGTTCATTACATTACTTTTTTTGTCAAGCTTCCAACTGTTTCCATTTCACATCCCCCCAACCATTACCTCAGTGTTAGCCTAGGTAACATCAATAGATAAGAGCACAGCCAGCCAATAGGAATACATACATACATATTCATTCCTAAGTGACCTTTACTGACCTGGGAAGTGTGAACACTTTGTTTCATTTTCTGTTGGTGTTCGTTAGTTTCCAGTTCCATTTCCCATCCCCCCAACCATCACCTCAGTGGTAACCTTGGTAACATCAATAGATAAGAGGGCAGCCAGCCAATAGGAACACATATTCATTCCTAACTGACCTTCAGTGACCTGGAAAGTGTTTATTTGTATCATTTTCAGTTAGTGCGCACTAAATCGAGTTAGTGCGCACTAACGGGGAGTTAGTGCGCACTAACGGGGAGTTAGTGCGCACTAACACGATTTAACGATTTTTAACGATAAATCGTTAGAATTTCTATTGTATCGTGTTCTATAACGATTTAAGACGATATTAACATTATCGGACGATAATTTTAATCGTTGAAAAACGATTCACATCCCTACTGGCTTACTGTATATTTATTTAAAAAATATAGCTGCTGAGCAGTAGCTGATCTCTCCTCTCTCTATCCCCAATCTCTTAAAAAAAAAAAATAGCGGCCCAAGCTTCCCCTTCCCCTTACTTAAACTAAACTTTTGATAAAATCCCCATCTTGGAATCCCCAGTAGGGATAGTCATTTGTTTGAAA
Organism: Rhinatrema bivittatum; assembly: GCF_901001135.1. NCBI lineage: Eukaryota > Metazoa > Chordata > Amphibia > Gymnophiona > Rhinatrematidae > Rhinatrema > Rhinatrema bivittatum. Next base: position 65,378 of record NW_021821011.1, read on the forward strand.
CAAATAAGGAATTTAAACCAAAAATAGCCATTTTTGGTTAGGTTTGTTTAAAATAAACTGGGTCCAAAAACCCTAAAATTTTTTTGGTTGTTTTTATTTCTGCAAATAGTGCATAATGTTAGCAAATAGCGCACACTGTTCTAACTCCACAGTGTATTATATGTTTATTATACCACCAATCTGTATCATCTTATGATATTGCATAGCTTAGAGTCTTTCAGGGTGTAGAGCTCTTATTCCTGATTGATTATTGTTTGAATGTTTTGGAACTTCCTATTGGATCTGTTCCCATTTTGTTCTCTTACTCTCCATGTGTCATTCCTCTTCCTATTGAATTTTCAGTTGCTAAAAGGTGCTTGGCAAGCTAACAGCTCATTCTGAATCCTTCTCGCCAAGCTCCTAAGAAGCAACATTTTTTACCTGTTCCTATTCTCCTACTCCTGTTCAACAATTCCTATTCACTACTATCCATTAATATCTATCTGCTTCAATTACAGCTGCAATTCATCTCTCTTAGACTACTGTACTTCCAGAGACTCATAATAGCTGAACCAGGCACTGCTGTCTGTATGGCTATTCTTTGTCTTTTTTATACACAGTGAGTGTTGAACTGTTTCAGCATTTTAATAAATATTATTTGGTATTTAAGAACTGAGTCTTCTGGTATCTGAAGCTAGGAAAAAAAGTTTAATTGACTATTTAGGTGATCAAGCTAGAGATCAAAGGCCGAGGGAAGTACACACACTATTTGCTGAAAAATTTAAAAAGAAAAAAAAAACGGAGCCCCCATTACCTCCTGCCATCTTCCATCACCCATAGGGGTCTGCAGCAGAAGAAAAGGTTAGGAGTGATTCCCAGTCACTTCTGCCACACTAGAGTCCCATTAAAAATGGCATCAACTGACCCTGAAATTGATAATAAATTGCCGTCAACAAAATAGCACCAGTCTCTGGGCCAACTGGCACTGTTTTCTTGTACGGCTGTTGTGGCAACATAATCAACTGGAAGTATGACCCCAAGGCAAAGTGTGTGCAGTGCACAGATAAGGAAAGTCTGATAGTTTCAAACAAGACCAGAGACAGGCATTTTCTCACTGCTTCAGCCACCTTCCCCTTGATTTGAGGTCTCAGGTACTGGCAACTGGCAGAATTTGGACAAGAAAAACAAGAAACACAAGGCAAACACTAAAGCAATATAGATCCCTAACAGGGAGACATGAAGGTACCCACAGAAGCAGGGCAGGACCATTACAGGAAAACCTGGAGAAAAAAAAGGTGTCCACAGAAGCAGTATAGAGCCAGTGCAAGAGGACTGGATACATGAAGCAATCTAAGAGCAAACAAGAACATGAGGCATAAGACCATGAAGTAAGGCAAAACATAAATCCAAGCTCTGGCCAAGTGCAGACTGGAATCCTGGAATATAACTGTATCCAGACAGGAACAAGATGGACACCAGCAGGAAGTGGGACATAAATCTGGGAAGATTTACTAGAGTGTCCAGACAGGAACAAGATGGATACCAGCAGGAAGTGTAGGCCACAGTGTTGAGGGGGTAAGAGGTGGGGAATAAATCATTCAAGTGGCCTACTGAGATCCTGTGCTGGTGAAAAGCAAGAACTTCCCATCAGAGGTTCACACTAGTGCCCTTTAAAAGAATGCACTCCAGATGCCTCCAAAGATCCCCAGGATCCCAGACCCACTTCATGGAAGTAAAATGAGGTAGTCTAATGCTTAAAACAGCAGACCAGCAAAGCCTTTGTTCAAATCCAGCAGCTACTGCTTGTGACCTTGGGCAAGTCACTTTACCCTCCATTGATTCAGGTACAAACTTAGGGCCTGATTTACTAAGCATTTTTCTCATAGATACAGATGGTAAAAAAAGCCTCAATAAATCAGGCCCTTAGATTGTAGGCCCTCTGGGGACAGGGAAATACCTACAGTACCCAAATGTAATATTCTTAGAAGTGGCTGATCAGTCACAAAAGGCAAAATATAAAAACTAAAAAAAGTCCCATAAAGAGATGGAATCAGAACTGGACCAAAACTTGGCTGGCTAAAGTCAGGGACAGCTGCAAATACAACCTCTGGAACAACTGCTTGGGACATCTGGAGCTTGATCTGTTGTTGATAACAAGACATGACCAAGAACTGAAGTTGGAGAAATGATTGAAACCAGAATCTCTGGTATAGGAACTGGAGTTGCTGAGATGACTAAAACTGGACTTTCCAGTACAAGAACTGGTGTGGCTGAGATGAGTGGAAACAGAGCCAGAGTTGCCAAGAATGGAGTCATTTGAACAACTGAATCTAGACTCTTGAGGAATCGCTGAGATGAGTGGAACTGGACCCCTTTGAATATCGACCCCTAATATACATTAAATAAAATAAGTATAAATACAGTACATTACAGTCAAACCATTATCATCAGAATATAAGAGCCAACTTCTCAATTAAACATCCCTAATTAGTTTCAAAGTACTGTTTAAGAGACAAGTTTTAACTGTCTTAGTTTTTCCAAGCTTATATCCAGACAAATCAGAAACAATGTGGTTCATCAGGAATTATGATGTGCAGAACCTCCCTCCTCCTAAGATGGCTGGCACCGTATTTCAACTTAAGGATGTTCTTACCACTTTGGGAGTGAGACTGGATCTTCTTCTAAATTGTTCTTACAATATTTTCAAATCTTGTACAATATGCTTACTACTTTCTATGTTTTATTCATGCCTCAGACCATTTCTAGATGTAGGCGACCTTAAAACTTTGACTCACTCATTGGTCTTAAGTTGTCTTGACTATTTTAACGCTTTGTATCATGGACTCTTCTCAAACTTTATCAGGAGACTTCAGGTGGTGAAGAATACTGCTGCTAAATTAAGGTTTGGGAAAAAGAAGTTTATCAAGATCTACATTGCCTACCTATTTTATGCTGTATTCAATTCAAGATAGGATGCCGAATCTTTAAGGATCTTTGTTGGGGTACCCCTCCATATCTTTCAAAGGTTGGAGTCTTTGTTGTTCACAACATGAGCTATTGACTTTACCTTCTCCCAAGGAAATCAGGCTGGAAAGAATCCAAGAAATGAGTTTTTCATTCCAGCCTGTGGAATTCCTTACCCCTTGCCTTACACCTAGAAAAGGATTACTCCAAGTTTAGAAAGGCTTTAAAGACATTTCTTTTCTTGCAAGTGTATTTGAACAGATTTGACTACTTTTGTTTTACTTGTAGCTGATTTTTGTTTTTACTTACTACCAATGCTGGCTAAAATTGTTTTATTTTGTTAAATTGCTTCTTGCATTTTTGTAACTTGTTTTATTATTTTACTGTTTGTTTTATTAATTTTAATGTACATTGCTTTGATTTCAATACAAGAAAAGCGATCAATCAAGTTTAATAAACTCATGTTGAAGTTTTCTTAGAGTCAGTTGATCTTGAAATGGTCCAATTCAGTTTAGCTGAATTAGACTTTGCCTGTTAGCAATTCTGCACTGAGCTCAGTAAGTTACTTAGTATTAAGTTGAAAGTAGGCTTTCATAAAATATGTTAAAATTACTTTACCTTGCTTAAAGCACATCAAAGTTGTCTCTACAGAGACAGAGCGTCAGCTGCCAGTAAATGCACTGTGGTTAGCTATGAGGCATAGTTAAAAATGTATCAGATAAAGCTAAGATGCCACTGTAGAGTTGTGTTTAGTTAAATGTCAGAAAGATGAGTGGCATATGTTACAGGTGATGAACTTTCTACAGTATATATCTAGAAATATGCTATTTCTGCAGATAGTAAGCGTGATATTATCTTTAAATATAGTAGATAACCTGATCCAGAGTGCTGAGGTGATCAGAGATGTAGAAGCATTCATGACATCAAAGATGTGTCCCTCGTCTACTATAAGGTGAATGCTTTTTCTACACTTGTTTGGTGGGTAAAGTACTAGCAACTCTGTGAACTCTGCTCTTCTTGGAGGGTCATGCAGACATGTAGTCTTGCGGTTGGACAGGCACTTACACACCTCTGTGTTTTCATACCTGTGATGTACGCGACAGCTGCACTTAACCGTTTATCACTATTACTCGAATAATCTATAAAAAGGTATGAGGATGTGTCATTCTCTCTCCCTGCACATTTATAAAAGGTCTGTCAATAAAGATAGGTTTTGCAGACCAAATGAGTGTTCTTTCCTTCACAGGGAAAGCTGACTTAAGGGGCCAACCAGCCCTCCTTGGCTGGGCTGGTTAACGGTAATAATTTTTTTTTCCACACTAGCTAACTGTTTAAAACAGGGCCAAGTCCTGCATTGATCTAATTTCAACTGGCAAATTGTTCCAGAGAACAGGCAGATGGCAAGAAAAAAAAACATGATGCCATGTGTGCACCAGTCGAGCCATTTTAAGAGATAAAAAGACTAAAAGTGCAGCTTGTGATGACCTAAGCAAATATGAGAGGGCATTTTGGACAATCAGCTCTCAGAGGTACAGAGGGACATTCGTATACAGGTCTTTAAATGCCAAAATCAGATTTTTATATTGTTTATGCCAGAAAACAGGCAGCCCATGTAAGCTGAACAGAATTGGGGGGATGTGCTCTCTTATGTTAGTTACAGAAAAAATTCTGGCAGCTGAATTTTGCACAAGTTGAAGAAACCAGATGGATTTTGCTGGAAGACCAGAAAATACACTGTTACAGTAATCCAGGCAGCATATAGCCATTACCTGAAACATCAGGGTTCACATAAGCATGTATCTGCTGAGGAATATCAGTAAAAAGAAGATGCTTGTAGACATCTTTGCAAGGTACTTCTGAAAATCTAAGCCAGAATCCAGCATGATTCCAAGACTACACACAGAATCATTAGATGAAAGTGTCAACCCCTTCTACAACTAAACAGGATTTCAAGGACTCAGCTGGGGTAGCCGATCCACAAAACCTCTATTTTGTTAGGATTTAAGCAGACATTGTTTCTTGATAGCCAACCCTGTATTTTGTCCAAGCCTATATTTATAGACAAGATATTTTCAGCATCTACAACGAACAATCAACTCAGGGGTACATAGTCAAAGAACAGCCATTTATCTAAGGCCTAGATTAATCATTTTGCTATAAATATAGCAAAAATAGCACCCGTGCGTTGGTCAGTGGACCCCTGAGCCCAGACGAGGTTGGCGCTACTTGCAGGTGGTGAGCCCCTTGCAGGTCCTCGTCGTCAGGATGCGGATACCATCAGTGCGGAGACCCACTAGGACCTTCACCAATACCAGGCAACATTCCCCGCAGGTTGAACCCTTGGGTGCCGGGGCTGGATGGACTTAGGCACAGGTCTCCAGTCAGTGAAGAATCTCACGGCAAAGGAAGATTAGGCGTAGTCAGGTGTTCCAGAGGTTGAGGCCGGCGGCGAGGAGTCCAGATGGAGGCCAGGGGTCGGGGCAAGCAGATCTGAGGGACAAGCAGACAGTTGAGGCAGGCAGCAGACAAGCAAGGACCAAAAAATGTACCGAGGTCAGAGCCACAGAAGCAATCTGAGGAATCTGAAGAACAGGAGTGGGAAACCGAAGCCAGGAGCAGGAGCAGAGGATCAGGAATCAGGGGCGTGGAACAGGAACAGGAGCACAGAGTCAGAAGCAATCAACTACTCTTGGCAGATCAGGACCTGTTGCTGAGGCAAGCTCTGACTGCCAGAGCTTGCCATAAATAGGAGAAAGCAGATGACATCATCAGGGAGGGCCGGCCGCCCTTCCCTGCCGCAGGTCCTTTAAATAACTGAGGGAGGCACATGCACGCACCTAGGGGCTGGGTTGCAGGGAGCGGACGGTAGCAGCATTTCTGTTGCAAAGAACAAGGATGCTGCAGTTGACAGCCCGCACTGAGAGGAGCAGCAGCGGCGCATAGGGCTAAAAAATGGAGGACAACATCCACGGTGCCTCCCCGCCACTTCCAGGGTTCCCAGACCCACTCCTGCTGTGGCGACGTGAAGCTGGTGAGAGAGACTAGCCATGGCTTCCGCAGCCAGCCATTGTAACACCGCGATAAAAAAGGGGCGAGTTAGGATAATTTTCCTGATACCGCATAGGTATTTTTTCACAATGCGAATTAAATTTATCACACCTGCATTATTTTCACATCACAAGCTGAGAAGTCCATCATATGCTGCATTACCGACTGAACAGGATTTTATTGCAGCCTGGGCTGCTGGAGGGAGGGGGTGAGGGGAGAGGGAGAGGGAGGGAGAGAGAGAAATAAAGAGGGAGAGAGAGAGCCTCTGTACAGGCTCACAAAAAAGTTAACTATACCACTGTAAAAGGGGGCACTAGTAAATCGAGGTGAGGTTTGTGGGGGTGAGTTGGGTTTTGGGGGGGAAATTTTATATGCACAGTCATACGTATGAACAGCACAGTTACCATCAGTGAAGATTTCATGTGATTCGGAGTGATGAAAGGTGAAAGAAGAGTTGATTTGTACCATTTACTCTCTACCTAACTTGATTGCAGAGAGTGAAGGCTTAGGTCGGCCATTTAGTTGGTTATTCGATTATTAGGAATGTAGATAGCTGGGTGGCTGGTGGACATGGGGATTTCCTGGTACTTGCCTGCCTTGTGTGTCACCTAGATAGGATTTTAGTCAGCAATGGGGAGGAGCTGGCTGTTGTGATTCATGTGGGCACCAACAACATAGAAGGATTCGGAGGGAAGTTCTGGAATCCAAATTTAGGCTTTTAGATAGAAAGCTGAAATCTAGAACCTCCAGGTAGCATTCTCTATTTAATGCTTGGGTACTTGCCAGGTACTTGTGACTTGGATTGGCCACGGTTGGAGACAGGGTACTAGGCTTGATGGACCCTTGGTCTGACCCAGTATGGCATAGCTTATGTTCTCTGAAATGCTCCATGTTCCACACATAGGTCCCCAGAGGTAGGTAGAGGTTTGGGGTCTCAAAGTGTGGATGAGTATGGGAAGAATGATTCAGTTTTGTAAGAAACTGGGCAACCTTTTGGGGAAGAGGGAGTCTTTTCCGAGAGGACAGGCTCCACCTTATCCAGGGTGGTTCAGGCTGCTGACACTAACCTTTAAGAGGAGACAGAGCAGCTTTTAAACTAGAACAAGGGGGAAAGCCAACAGTTCACAGTTGCTAGGGATGTGCAGCAGGGACGGATCTATTCGATTTGGTATTCGTATTTGTCGGGACCCAAATCCGTTACTTCTGTTTTTGGGGGAGCCCGATTCGTCCATTAGTTACATATGGGATTCGATTCCCATTAAAGTTAAAAAAAAAACCCATTTACACACATGCTGTCTGTCTTTTCACACATACACACACGTCTGTCTCTTTCTCTCACACACAGATTCATTCACACACTTACACACATGCTCTCTCTCTTTCTCTTACTTGTATACAGGCTCTCAATCACATACTCACATACTCTTTCACCTACACTGGCTCTCAATCATACAGAGACATACATGATCTCTCTCTTACTTATTCACACAGGCTCAGAATAATACGTACACATGATCTCTCTCACTTACACATATAGGGGCGGATTTTAAAAGGCCTGTGCGCCGGCGCACCTATTTTGCATAGGCTGCCGGCGTGCGTAAAGCCCCGGGACGCGCGTAAGTCCCGGGGCTTTCTAAAAGGGGCGGGAGGGGGCGTGTCCGGGGCGTTCCCAAAACGACGTGGCATTTCGGGGGCGTGCTGCGGCGTTTTGGGGGGCGGGCCCAGGGGCGTGGCACCGGCCCGGGGGCGTGGTCGAGGCCTCCGGACCAGCCCCCGGGACCGGAGGACGGAGCGGGGCTGCCAGCCGGCGTGCGCAAAGTTAGGGGGGGTTTAGATAGGGCCGGGGGGGGGTGGGTTAGGGAGGGGAAGGTGGGGGGAGGGCGAAGGAAAGTTCCCTCCGAGGCGGCTCCGAAATCGGAGCGGCCTCGGAGGGAACAGGCAGCGCGCGCTGGGCTCGGCGCGCGCAGGTTGCACAAATGTGCACCCCCTTGCGCGTGCCGACCCCGGATTTTATAAGATACGTGCGGCTTCGCGCGTATCTTATAAAATCCAGCGTACTTTTGTTCGCGCCTGGTGCGCGAACAAAAGTACGCGATCGCGTATTTTTTAAAGATCTATCCCACAGGTTCTCAGTCATACACTTATATTCATACTATCTCACACTCAAAGGATCTCAATCACATACAAGCTCTCAATCACACACACATACTCTCTTTCACATAAACATGTTTTTAATCACACCCACATACTTTCTCTTTCACACAAACAGGTTTTCCATCACACACTTACACATACAGGCTCTCAGTCATTCACTTACATACATGCTGTCTCACACACACACACACACACAAACACACACACGATCTAAAACACATATGTTTTCTCACTCATTCTCTCCCTCCCCACCGAATAAGCGGCAACAGTAGCCTCCTCCATTTCTTCCCTTAGCAGCAGCAGCCTCCTCCACTTTCAGCCCTCATGGCCTCGAGAAAGGAGTCCCATTGGCCGCGAGGGCTGGCGTTGCTCCTCTTGTGCTGCTTATTCTTCAGGCCGCGCCTCTCTTCTTCAAGCCGATGCTGCACGCACTAGCATGGTCTCTTCTTCCCACGTGCGCAGCCGCTGCATACCATTTCCACTTCCAGGCCATTGGGGGCGGGAAAAAGTGACCATGATGGTGCCGCTGACTCCAGCTCTCCTGCTGCGTTCCACCTGGGCTATCAGCATTTTAAGCCTAAGCGGAGGATGAGTTCCTATTTCGCTGGGGCAGGGGAAACAGCTGGGTCAGTGAGGGACCAGGAAGTATGGCGACATACCTGCATGTACTGGCGACACACTAGAGCGTCGTGACTCACCGATTGAGAACCGCTAGTCTAGCACGTCCAAAACTTGCATCCAACCATGTGTTAAGTGGCGTGCTGACCTGAGCACCCGATATTGCATTGGCCTGTTAGAAAGGTTGAAAAAAGGCCAAACAATTGCCAGCATGGTTAAAAGGTGAGATTAAAAAGGCTATTTTAGCCAAAAGATCTTCCTTCAAAAACTGGAAGGATCCATCTGAAGAAAATAGGAAAAAGCATAAGCATTGACAAGTTAAATGTAAAACATTCATAAGACAAGCTGAGACAGAATTTGAAAGGAAGTTGGCTATAGAGGCAAAAACTCATAATGAAAACTTTTTAAAATATATCCAAAGCAGGAAGCTTGCCAGGGAGTCAGTTGGACTATTAGATAATTCAGGGGTGAAAAGGGCACTTAGGGAAGATAAGGCCATCATGGAAAGACTAATGAATTATTTGCTTTGGTGTTTACTAATGAAGATGTTGGGGAGATACTCATTCTGGAGATAGTTTTCAAGGGTGATGATTCAGATGAACTGAACCAAATTATGGTGAACCTGGAAGATGTAGCAGGCCAGACTGACAAACTGAAATGTAATAAATCACCTGGACTAGATGGTAAACTCCCCAGAGTTCCAAAATAACTCAAATATGAAATTTTAAATATATTATGAGTAATTTGTAACTTATCATTAAAATCTTCTTTTGTACCTGAAGACTGGAGGGTAGCCAATGTAACCCTGGTATTTAAAAAGAGGTCCAGGGGTGATCCGGAAATCTATAGACTGATTAGCCTGACCAGTGCTGGGGAAAATCTTGGAAACTATTCTAAAGAACAAAGTCACAGAACATATAGATAGACATGGTTTAATGGGACACAATAAGCATGGATTTACCCAAGGGAAGTCTTGCCTCACAAATCTGCTACATTTTTATGATGGGGTTGATAAACATGTGAATGTAACCACTCCTTAGTGTACAAGTCGGGTACTGAAGGGGACATAAAGTTATTTATAAGTTCTTTGGGGCAGGGATCCTAGCTAGCTTTTTCTTCTCTTCCCATCCCAAGGTATAGATCCTTTGGACTAGGGGTGGAAAGGAATCCTCTCTGGTCCCAGTATGGGGTGGCTGGAATGTTTAGCTGATTTTCCCTCATTGTACTGTGAGCTGTGCATTGTGTGCCAAACAAACCACACTCAGGCCTCGTAGACAGTGTCCAAAATAATACTTTACTGATACAGTTTTACTGAATGGCACAATTAGATATGGCAAATCACACACCACAGTGTTTTGCCATAAAAAGTACAGTCTCTGCTGTACTTTTTCCAATTATAGCTCCTTTCTCCTCTATCTGTGCATTAGTCTTTATTAAGCCAAGGATCCATCCACACTTCTGGATTAGATTGTGCAATGGTTTCTCTAGGCATGGTCCCTCCTTGGCTGGATGGGAAACCCCTCCTGATGACACAAAAATATATCTTGGCACAGAATTTAATCTTTCTATACCTCAGGGCTCTGGTAGATGCTGGATGGGTGTCCTCCCTTGAATGTGGATCTGTTACTCACAGTTAGTAGATTAATCTGATGGGATCCCAGGTGGTAGGAATCCTTGGCAGACTGCAGGGTTTGCAAGTCCCCTTGATGGGCAGGAAAAGGAACAGAAAAACACTTCCTCCCGGATGTTGAAAAAACAAAAACTTCTTTCCCCAATTTAGATACTCAGATAATCAGGAAATTATTTGCAGCAGGTCACTATACCCCCTTCCTCACTGAAGCTCAAATGGAGGGCAGATCTTCCCTAAACACTGGGCGTCTCCAGCTCAGGGTTCCCCAATCCCTGGCTTTGGAAAGGCCCAGGCCTCCAGCATGGATCCTCTAAATAAATGTTCAAAGTCCCAAAATAGTCCCAGAGCAGCCACTCTGCACTTTGTGAGGAGAGTACAGCAGTGGAGTCCTCTGGCCTGTCCTGGAGGGGTCTCAGAGGGTTTCTGAGGGTTTCTGAGGTTCTAGGAAGGCCCAAATCCAACTTAGGAAAAATACAACCTCTCTCTCTCTCTGTCTTCCAAATAATATTGCTCCCAGAGCCTATGTCAGAGCTCTGCTATAAAACCTCAGGACCAAGGGTATCCATTATAGCTCCGCTAGTGGGAGGGCTGGCCATGAATAGATACTCCCCTAATTACTTCCCTAAATGTATTGGGCTGTTGCATGACCTGTTAGTAACCCCAAAAGTGGTCTGGGTTACATGTATAAAGATGAGCTGGTAGATGTAGTGTATTTGGATTTTTAGAAGGCATTTGACAAAATCCCTCATGAGAGGCTTTCTAAGAAAATTAAAAAGTTTTGGGATAGGAGACAATGTCCTTTTGCGGATTGCAAACTGGTTAAAAGACAGGAAACAGAGAGTAGAATTAAATGGTCCGTTTTCTCAGTGGAAAAAGATAAACAGTGGAGTACCTCAGGGATATGTACTTGGACAAGTGCTTTTTAATATATTTATAAATGATCTGGAAATGGAAACGAAGAGTGAGGTGATCAAATTTTCAGATGACACAGAATTATTCAGAGTAGTTAAATCACAAACAGATTGTAATAAATTGCAGGAGGACCTTGTGAGACTGGAAGATTGGGCATCCAAATGGTAGATGAAATTTAATGTCGACAAGTGCAAGTTGATACATTTAGGGAAAAGTAACCCATGCTGCAGTTACATTATGTTAGGTTTCATATTAAAAGCTATCACCCTGGAAAAAGATCTTGGTGTCATAGTGGATAATACATTGAAATTGTTGGCACAATATGCTATGGTGGTCAAGAAAGCAAACAGAACGTTAGGAATTATTAAGAAGGGAATGGTGAATAAAATGAGGAATGTCCATGATGAGATCTCACTTTGAGTACAGTGTGCAATTTTGGTCGCTGCATCTCAAAAAAGATATACAATAGTTGCACTGGAGAAGGTGCAGAGAAGGGCAACCAAAATGTTAAAGGGGATGGAACAGCTCCCCTATGAGGAGATGCTAAAGAAGTTTAGGCTGTTCAACTTGGAGAAAAGACACCTGAGGGGGGATATGATAGAGGTATATAAAATCATGAAAGGACTTGAACGGGTAAATGTAAATCAGTTATTTACACTTTCAAATAATACAAGGACTAGGAGGCCCTCCAGGAAGTTAGCAAGTAGCACATTTAAAATAAATCATAGAAAATTATTTTTCACTCAATGCACAAATAAGCTCTGGAATTCATTGTCAAAGGATGTAGTTAAGGCAGTTAGTGTAGGTGAGTTTAAAAAAGGTTTGGACAAGTTCCTGGAGGAGAAGTCCATACACTGCTATTAATTACGTTGACTTAGGAAATAGCCACTGCTTATTACTGGCATTAGTAGCATGAGGTCTATTTAATGTTTGGGTACTTGCCAAGTTCTTGTAACCTGGATTGGCCACTGTAGGAAACAGGATACTGGGCTTGATGGACCCTTGGTTTGACCCAGTGTGTCCACGTCTTATGTTCTTAAACTTATCTTCAAGAATCCTGGCTCTGATCAGAAAATAATTGACAACTATCGGCCAGTCTACAGCCTTCCTTTCTTTTCCAAACTAGTAGTGAAAGTGGTTTACCTCCATTTCCTTGTCGTCCTAGAGGAAGGCAGCATCCTACATAGCTACCAATCCAGCTCAACGAAGGCCATGTAACTGAATCTGTCTTATTGGCCATCTCAAATAGTATCCATCTACATGCTGACTTAGGTGGCAACTCTCTTCTTCTAGTAGATTTATCTGCTGCCTTTGACACTGTTAATCACCAACTTCTGCTTTGGTGCTTAAGAGACATTGGCATTGAAGGTACTTCCCTTAAATGATCTGATTCATTTTTGTCTACTAGAACACAGTCTGTTACTTGTGCCAACAAAACCTCCAAACCCAGAGAGCTTGTATGTGGAAAGCCCCAGGGCTCAGTCATCTCCCTTATTCTTTTCAATATTTACATTCACTCAATCTGTGACCTCATTCAATCTGTCAATACTGAATGCCATCTTTTCGTAGATAATATTCAACTCTGCATTAAATTGGATCTGACCAAACGTCTTCCATGGCTAATCTCAATAACTGTCTCAGACCAAGAACCCAATGGCTTAGCAACCATAAATTCAACCTGAATCCCTCTAAATCTGAACTCCTCTGGATCAGCCGGCAAAGCCATCCCTTATGATCAATAACCACCCTGTTAGGTATCCAATTGCATCCCAAAGAATCTGTATGAAGCCTAGGGTTCAACTGGATCAGAACCTCAGTATGGAAAAGTGCATCACGAAGGTGGTAAGAACCTCACTCATTCATCTGTGCTAGATCCACCAACTGAGAAAGTACCTTGATAAACACAATCTTAGCACAGTGCCCCATCAGTTAATCACCAGTACAACTGACTACTGTGACTCGCTATTCAATGGCATCCCACAATGTAGTATGAAGTACATCTAGCTCCTATAGAGTACAGCCGTGAGAATTCTGGTAAGAGCCAAAGCAACAGACCACATAAAACCAATTCTACACTAATTACATCAGTTCTGAAGGTATAAAACATGTGGATAAACGTGAGCCATTTGATATAATGTATCTGGACTTTCAGAAAGCATTTGACAAAGTACCTCATGAGAGACTCTTGAGGAAATTAAAAAATCATGGGATAGGAGGCAATGTTCTATTGTGGTCTGAGAAGTGGTTAAAAGATAGAAAACAGGGCTAAATAGTCAGTTTTCTTCTTGGAGAAAGGTGACTGGCAGATTGTCCCAGGGGTTTGTGCTGGGACTGCTGCTGTTTAACATATTTATAAATGACCTGGAGATGGAAATAATAAGTGAGATGGTCAAATTTGCTGATGTACAAAATTATCCAAATTTGTTACATCTCAAGAGGACTGTGAAAAATTGCAAGAGGACCTTGTGAGACTAGGAGACTGGGCATCCAAATGACAGATGGCATTTAATGTGGAGAAATGCATAGTGGTGCACATAGGGACGAGGAACCCAAATTATAGCTACACGATGTAAAATTCCACATTGACAGTCACCTCCCATTAAAAACATCTAGGCATCATTGTGGATAATATGTTGAAACTCTCTGCCCAGTGTGTAACAGTGACCAAGAAAGCAACTAGAATGCTAGGAATTATTAGGAAAGGAATGGAGAATAAAACAAAGAATATCATAGTGCCTCTGTATCGCTCTCTGATGCGAGTGCACCTTAAATACTGCGTGCAGTTCGGGTCACAGATATAGTGGAATTAGAAAAGGTACAGAGAAGGGCAATCAAAATGATAAAGAGGATGGAACAAATCCTTATGAGTAAGGCTAAAGAGGTTAGGGCTCTTCAGCTTGGAAAAGAGATGACTGAGGTGAAATATAATAGAGGTCTATAAAATAATGAGTGGATTGGAATGGGCAAATGTGAATTAGCTGTTAACCCGTTCAAAAAGTACAAAGACTAGGGGACATGCAATGAAGTTACTAGGTGATACATTTAAGACAAATTGGAGAAAATTCTTTTTTACCCAACACATAATGAAACTCTGGAACTTGTTGCTGAAGGATATGGTAAAAGATGTTAGTATAGCTGGTTTTATTTTATTTATTTATTTTATTTAATCAGCTTTATATACCGACATTCAAATTAATTTCATGTCGGTTTATAATAACAGAATTTGCTGTAGCAAAATTCGACATAAAACAATTATAACAAACCTACCATTATACATCTGGCATAATTTTGATGGACCCTTGGTCTGACCCAGTATGGCATGTTCTTAAGTTCCTGGAAGAAAAGTCCATAAACCATTATTAAGGTGGTCTTGGGGAAATCCATTGCTTGTCCCTAGGATAAGCCTACATGGGATCTATTGAATTTGGGAATCCTGCCAGGTACATGTGACCTGGATTGGCCACTGTTGGAAACAGAATGCTGGGCTTGATGGACATTTGGTCTGACCCAGCATGGCAAAACTTATGTTATTTCTTATGTACACTGGATCTCAGTTGAAAGCTTTGTCTTCAAGTGCATGAATAAATAGACCCCAGAATACCTGTCTCAATTTGGTCTCTCTTATACTTCCACAAGATAGCTCTGATCCTCCCAAATGGCCTTTCTTTCCTTCCTTCTTGGGCCTCTGCCAGAATGACCTGTACTAGACTCCAAGCCTTCAGCTGCCATATACAAAGTGGGGCGGATTTTAAAAGGCCTGTGTGCGTAAATCCTTCTGGATTTACGCGTGCAGGGCCCTCGCGCGCCAGCGCGCCTATTTTGCATAGGCTGCCGGTGCGCGTAAAGCCCCGGGATGCGCGTAAGTCCCGGGGCTTTCGAAAAGGGGCGGGAGGGGGCGTGTCCGGGGGCGTTCCCGAAATGACGCGGCATTTCGGGGGTGTGCCGCGGCATTTCGGGGGCGGGCCCAGGGGCGTGGCGCCGGCCCGGGGGCGTGGTCGAGGCCTCCAGACCAGCCCCCAGGACCGGAGGACGGAGCAGGGCTGCAGCAGGCGTAACTTTGCCGACAAAGGTAGGGGGGGGTTTAGATAGGGCTGGGGGGGTTGGGTTAGGTAGGGGAAGGGAGGGGAAGGTGGGGGGAGGGCGAAGGAAAGTTCCCTCCGAGGCCGCTCCGAAATCGGAGCGGCCTCGGAGGGAACAGGCAGCGCGCGCTGGGCTCGGCGCGCGCAGGTTGCACAAATGTGCACCCCCTTGCGCGCGCCGACCCCGGATTTTATAAGATACGTGCGGCTACGCGCGTATCTTATAAAATCCAGCGTACTTTTGTTCGCGCCTGGTGCGAGAACAAAAGTACGCGATGGCGTATTTTTTTAAAGATCTACCCCAGTATTTGGAACAAGATACCGCTAACTTTGCACCTTAAGCCCTACTGCTTCATTTTCAGAAAAAAAGCTAAAGCATGGCTCTTCACCCAGACCTTCCCAGCAGAAGCCTCCAGTCCTCTGACCTAATCTCTTGAACCACGTGACTTACCTGTCTTGAAGGCCATAAGTTATACATCATTGGATTCTTATTGCTATGCCATCTGAGAAGATGCCAACTGTGAATTTGATACTAACTATACAGGAATTCAAATAATATCTGTTTTTAATTTTGTTGTAATCTGCCTTGAGGCTATTCTTCATAAAAAGCAGAATATCAAATGTCTAAAAAGAAAAAAAGAAATATCTTACATAGCAGTCCATTAATGCAGAATCATGCAGAAACCGACATGTGAAAACATTTTTTGCAAAAATATAACCATATCACAATGAGGTATAGTTATCTTTGGACAATTCTTCTTGGGAAATTTCACACGCAATTTTGCTACATGTATGGGTAACAACTTTGTGCATGAAAGAGATCACTAATCCGCAGGTTAGTGCATTGGCTTCTAAGTTACCAACATGCTATTATCATCTTGTATTAGCAAATCACTGTAGGCCTTATTCAACAATGATTATTTTTCTAATATGGAAAAAGTCAATTTTGAATAAGGCCTTGTGTATGTAAAAGGGATCTACAGAAAAACATCTCACTTTGGGGGTCATTTTCCAAAGCGATTGCAAGTGAAAAGGGACTTTTCGCGTGCGATCACTAAATGGGGATGGCATCAAGACCGGAACAGGAGGAGTCGGGGTGGATGCCACAAAGACATCGCGGACAGCGAAAAAGTAAGAACCCTTTTCGCTGCCAATTTCGCCCCCAATAGCACCACTTTTTATGATGGCACTATTGGGAGCGAAAGCCGGCGGCGATCGCACCGCAGAAGTGCGATCGCTGTTGGCTTTCGCAGGCCCGCCCCCTGCTTCGCCCCCCACCCCCCCCGTACCGTGCGATTCAAAGAGCCCAGCGGTATTAGTGAATCTAGGCCTTTAACCCTGCTTAGTTTCCCCATTGACACAGAATGAGTGAAAAGCCTTAAAGGCGAATTTTAAAAGAGTTGTGTGCATAAAAATGAGCACATGCACGCACAAATAGCGCATATTCACATAATTGCTGTTTTATAAACCTCAAACATACAAACTCAAGTAATGGAGCATGAATAAATTTGCTTGTATAAACAAGGTTAAGGGCAGACTAGGAGCATTCCAGAGTGGGGCCCACATTTACGCCTATAAGGTGCAATTTTAAAACCTCCGTGATCCGCGTGCGGCTGTTACCTGCGGATATTTACAAATGATAATAATCAGGTGTAAATCAGAATATAATTCTGACTAGGTGAGGGGGTCTGGGTAAACTGGAGGGAGTGCAGGCTGAAGAACCATGGGGGTCTTGATGACCTAGAGATAGACTGGGCAAACTAGTGGTCTAATTATTTTAACTGGTAATTTCCTTCACACGTGTATGTTATAAAATTTGATAATTTACACATGTAAAAATCAATAAGTGTTAAGGAAAATATGTAAGTTAAATTTTCTTGTGTAAATGATTAAAATTAGGAGCACAAATACATGCACATAGTAGATATCTGTCACTTAGCCAATTAAGTCTTAAAAAGCACTACATAGCCGGATAAGTAAGGTAGTCAGATAAGCCTTCAAATGCTAGCTATCCATCTATCTTACTTATCCACCTATGGAGTGCTTTCTTTTACTTCTCTGGCTATCTTACACAGCCAGGTAAACCATAAACACTTCTACTTAGCCAGATAATTCACCACAGCACCACTTAGCGGGATATTTATTGCCATATAGCTGAATAAATTAAAACTTATGCAGCTATGTTTAAAATATGCCGCATATTTTTTGATACGCGAACATGTCGGATAGATTTAGAGATATTTTATATGTAGGTGCATTTTATATTGAAATCTAAGCGAATATGTAACTTAGCCAGATAAAACGTATCCTGCTAAGTTATAAGGGATATTCAGCAGTGCAGCTGTGCCGCTGAATATCCATGTAGAAGTCGCTACTTAGTTGGATAAGTTATATCTGGCTTTGTAGCCAGATATCTAGCGCTAAACACGCTTTGAATATGCTGGCCATAGTGTGCGTGCATTTGCGCGCTGAATATAAAATATGTGTGCATGTGTGCGTGTCCTTAAAGCATTGTATATGGGCGTGCTTGTGCAAGTTTTAAAATTATCCTTCCTGTGAATCAGGCCCTTTTTTGTAGGGCAGAATTCTAGCAATTGTATTGTCCAGATAAAACTGGAATCTTATAGGTGGGATATCTTTTAAAGGACCAGCCAAAAAGATATTGTAAAATACATGAGACTTCTAACCTACATATATCCTTTCCTCTGCTCTTTCACTCTGTTTCTTAAAACCAAGAAATGGCTTTGATCAGCAGCAACCGAACAACATATAAATGCAAAATATGAACACTAATGCAGAATCATTTGTTAGCACAAAAAAGACACCCTGTCATAATCATATTTTTCATAAAATATGGCCTACAGTTTGGAACCATATGTTTAAAATAATTTTAATTTAAGTGGTATCTTCTTTAGTCAGCAAAATAAGCCCTAGTTACCTGTGGGCAATGGAGTCAGCACCTTCATCTGTTGGAATGAGTGGACTCCCTGCTGGAGAGCTGTTTGTCTCCTTCGCCGAAGGAGCTCCTAGGGTTTCAGAAATAATTAACCCCCCACAGGTTTACAATGCATAAGCAATATTTGTGAACATTTTTTCAGTTTGCACTAAAATAACATTCATGTAGGAAGTATATGTGTAAAATGAACACAAACAGAAAGCTGAAGATTAGAATATAAATCACAGTGACTTTACCGTATCTTCAGTAACTATCTAGTTAGTCCCTTACAGTATACGATTTAAACACAAAAATATCAAGTTTTGCCAGTTTTTTATTTTTAATAAATATAGATATGAAAAGAGTACATTTATTCTTGAGGAATCAAACAAATCTTATATCCTTCTGACTACATCAAGGTATTGTATAGACCCATCTAGGTGGCAAGATAGAAGGCCTGAATCATGCCTTCCGGGCAAAAAAAACCTAACATCTAAATCTCTGTAATCAATACTAATGACATAGCCAGAAATGCTGATTTTTTTTTTCCTGGTTCTATCCTGTTGGTGACTTGCATAGTATCTTAAATTGACCTTTCTGTTAGGAGCGCATCGAGATGCTTTTAGTCAGCTGGTAGAAGCAAGCAACCTCTGACCCCTCCGTAACTGCAGTGAGTGAGTGACTTTTCATAGTACTCTCCTCTGCTGGCCATGTGTGGTCCCAGTAGACAGAGGCCACAGATGTCTGTTCCCGATAAGTCCAAAGTTCAACAAATGAGAGCCTGTCAGTGGCTCCAATGAAGGGTGAAACCTATAGGCTGCGGGCAAGCACTCTATGGGCTTTTAGGCTCTTATATATCAACTACTGGGAAAGAAAACATCTTTGTAATGCACTTTTAAGGGATACATTACACAAGGTCCACAGAGTCCCTTTTACTAAAACTGCTTTAGATATGACACTGGCAAAGCATATAATTCACAGTATATTGAACTCTAATTATATGAAGGTTGAATCATTGTCATTTATTTTAGTATCTTTTCTTGTCAGTTATTTCCTATTGAAATAAAGCTTGTCTTATAATAACAGTGCTGCTGATATTTGTATCATGGTGAATGATACTGATTTGACTTATTAATATAAATTACGGGCTTTATTTACTAAGCCACATTAGCCATTTACCATGCAATAAACATCTGTATGTTATCTTAAGCCATATGTCACCAAAACGGTAATAAGCTGCTTTGCATGTAAATACTTTGCAAATGCATGCAAAGCAGCTCATTACTAGGCAATTTCATGGAAATAAAATAACATGACTTGCCCGAAAAATTGCAAGCTGCATTATTTTCCTGAATTGTCAACTGCAGCCCAGGAGTTGTAGCTAACTTTTCCTGGATGCACGCAACTTGATGCTTGCGGGCAGTTTCTTAAAGGGCCCGAGTGGCCCGAAGGAACCCCCCCAAAGTGTCCCAAACCCTGGGGGTCTTATGAGACCCCCACCCTGCCTCTAGAGATGGCCATAATGACAAAATAAAAAATAGTTTAAACTCACTTGGCAAATGCCCCTCTCCCTCCCTTCTCTTTCCAACTCCGTCTGTTCAGAGCCCTGAGGCCAGCTGGTGCCATTTTGATTCAGACAGAGAAGGACCCAGAGTCTAGGGGGAGTAGTCTGGGCTCCACTAGGCCATCAGGTTCTTAAAGGTATGCCAGGGGCAGGTGGGGTCAGGGATCCTAAGGCCGGGGGAAGGTTGAAGACCAGGATGATCTTTTTTGCAAGAGGGCAGAGTTGGGAAGTGAAGGGGAGGGATATTGTCCTTGCTTGTTTAAACTATTTTTTTTTTTTGCATTAGGGCTGCCTCTAAACGACAGGGGTGTCTCACAAGACCACTGGGGTTTTGGGACACTTTGGGGAGGGCTTCCTTCAAGCCACTTGGGCCATTTAACATGCTGGCGGCCCTGGGCTGAGGGGCTGCCATTGTGTGGTGATTGCGGAGCTACTAACCTATGATAGTTTTCTCCATAATATTTTACTGCCAGGGAAAATACCATGCGGTTTCCTAAGCTGTGGCACAGAGCTTAGTAAACCCCAGCTTAGCAAACCATAGTTTAGTAAACCCCACAGTATTTTTATCCTCCAGGGGAAAATATCGTAGCTTAGTAAGTGACCTCCAAAGCTTGCTGGGAAAAACTTATTTTATGAAACATACCTAGGGGCGGATTTTAAGAGCCTGGATTTACGCGAGCAGGGCTTGCGCGCCGGTGCACCTATTTTACATAGGCCTGCCGGCGCGCGCAGAGCCCCGAGACTCACGTAAGTCCCGGGGTTTTCCGAGGGGGGCGTGTCGGGGGCGGGGCCGATTGGCACGGCGTTTTCGGGGCGGGCCGCGGCGTTTTCGGGGCGGGCCCGGGGGCGTGGTTTCGGCCAGGGGCGGTCCGGGGGCGTGGCCGTGCCCTCCGGAACCACTCCTGGGTTGCATCTAGGTGCGCCAGCGGCCCGCTGGCGCGCGGGGATTTACTTCTCCCTCCGGGAGGCGTAAATCCCCCAACAAAGGTAGGGGGGGTTTAGACAGGGCTGGGGGGGGGTGGGTTAGGTAGAGGAAGGGAGGGGAAGGTGAGGGGAGGGCGATAGCGAATTCCCTCCGAGGCCGCTCCGATTTCGGAGCGGCCTCGGAGGGAACGGAGGTAGGCTGCGCTGCTTGGCGCGCGCCGGCTACACGAAATAGGTAGCCTTGCGCGCGCCGATTCAGGATTTTAGCAGATACGCCCGGCTACGCGCATATCTACTAAAATCCAGCGTACTTTTGTTTGCGCCTGATGCACCAACAAAAGTACGCGAAGGCGCGCTTTTTGAAAATCTACCCCCTAATGTATAAGCAAGTAGCATCATGTTTTGCTTTAAGGGCCTAATTTTCCAAAGGATTCATGCACAAAATCCCTGGTTTCTGCATGTAAATCACTATTTGAAAATTAGTTGGGGGTCTATGTATGTAAAAGGATGCACAGAACATGCTATCATTCGTACGTTTACATGCATAGTAAGCAGGTGTTACGGGGGCAGAGTTGGGGTGGGGTAAGAATTTGTGTGCGTAAATCTACCTGTATAAAATTCCATGCACACCCGCTAATTTTCAAAGCGGACTTATGCACCTAAATACACTTTGGAAATTTCGGCTAAAGCCTTCAGCTAAAAAGTACCCACAGACTTTAGCCCTACCTTTCCTAAGGTGATGTCTCTGAATAATCTTTTTTTTTAGTTTACATACATTAGGCAGCATCTAAAATGGAACTGTATTTTCCTCCATGTTATGTATGTGTCACGGATGTGAGCCCTTGGGCTGTGGCGTGGTTGATGTAGCCCAGCAGGCAAACTTACTAGGTCGGCATGACAGCAGGTGGACTTGCTCTTTCTAGGATTGGTTCTAGGGCTTCACCTATACCAGCCTTGTTCCCTGAAGGTTGTGCTCTTGGGTTCCAGGGTCCGGCAGGGTTTAGGGGAGAGTCCTGTATAGAGCAGTTGGAAGAAGTAGAGCAGCGGGCAGGGGGCAGGGCAGGCAGTGAGCAAGCGGTGTTGAGGTCAAGGACAAGGTTGATGCAGGCATCAAGCAAGCAATGTTGAGGTCCAAGCTTGGGTCAGGCAGGCGGCAGTCCAGAGGTGTAGTCAATATCCGTAGTGGAGGTCAGAACCAGAAGTCAGGCAGAGATAGACAGACAAGACAAGGCATTCGGGATCAAGACACAAGCAGGGCTGGACAGGGAGAGACAACAGTGAGGTAAGACTAGGCAGGGTAACAGTGAGGTAAGGCAGAGAGCAACACACACTGCAAGGGAGGAGGACCTGTTGCTGAGACATCGCGGGAAGCGCAGCTGGGGTTTAAATACCCAGCCATGTTATGTTATCAGGAGGTGCTTCCTCACCAAGGGGCCTTCATAGGATGGTGTGCAGTGCATGCCTAGGAGCAGTGCCAGCGGACTGGAAGAAGGCAGAGAATGGTGACATCCTTGATACATTGGGACTCGATGGCATGCTGGGTGAGTGCAGCCAGTCACAGGGCCATCCTGTGGCTGGCCAAGAGTTACAGTATGTTACTGCACTATTTTGTATTAAAATAGCTGACTGGGAGAGTGCCAGAGTGGAGACTGACTAGATTCATGTAAATGTATACATACAAAGTGGTAACTTTAGAGAGGGAAATAGTATTTTTAACTATTTACCATAAACACATTAACTCAGACTAGAGACAATATCATCGACATATGCTCAAAATAGGATTTAATCCGCTGTCTCTCGCCCTCAATGGGCCGCAGGCAGTAGTCAGCCTATGAGCAAAAAACTTTTAATCATTTATAGTCTCCCGTCTAATATAACAATTTTATCTTTTTTATCTTTTTTAGTTTTTATTATCAACTATTCAAGTTTGATTAAATTAAATATAAAGCATCTATCAAAAAATCTCAACCGGCTTGTTACCCAAAACAAATTTTTTGAAAAAATACTTAGCCAATAGAAGGTCATTCAGCTATTCAACCCTTCAGATATTCAACCCGACATGGGCCATGTTTCGACTCGAAAAGAGTCTTTTTCAAGGGGAACGATTACAACGGCTTTCTTTGTTGCCGGTCAAAACGTTGCTAGAGTATCTAAAAAACATTAAAAAACACACACACTCTCAAAAGCCATATTCCACACGAAAAAATATAAACAAATCACTCAGATTCAAAGTTTCACATGGATTACTCCACTATATTGAAAAGATTTTTTTAAAAGAGGATTATAGAAGAAAAATTGTGAAAAAAAGTATTCACCTACAATAGGCTAGAGGCATTATAATTTGATCAAGACTCACCAAAACGCCAAAGTCCTATTTCTCCAAGTCTTAACATGGCGATGAACGCCTTTGTCATTTAGCCACAGGCTCCTTGTCAAATTTAAATGATCTAAGGGAAACGACGTAGCCGGAAGTTGAGTAGTTCACATCGTTCAAACCAAAGCTAAAGACTACTAATCCCAACATGTGCTGAAAAAAACTGATTTGCATCTGTTCACGCTCACGCTCCACAAGGTATTTAAAGAATTAGATACAGTTATTAAAGGTCACCAAAACAAGTTTCAAAGTTTAATTTATCATTGAAAAACAGACCAATCTATTTCTTTATTAAGACCCTTGGGAATAACCGTGTCAAAGAAATAAATCCATTTTTGTTCTCTTTGCATTAAATACATATCAAAATTGCCACCCCGATTACTTGGTGCCGGCTTCTCTATTACTGCAAATTTCAGCACTGCGAAAGTATGGTTTTTGTCTATGCAGTGTTGCACACAGGGCGCTTCCAACCTGCCCCTAGTTATAGCACTGCGGTGCTCAATCATCCGTGTCTTCAAGCTCCTCTTCGTTTTTCCAATATATAACAAGGGACAAGGGCACCATAAAGCATAGATGACCCCTCTGGATTCACAAGTGGTATTGGTTGTCAAATTGAAATTGCCTTTTATGAAGGACGGCAACTTCTCACCTTCAAACGATTGGTCACATACCGAGCACTTTTTGCAAGGACGGTGTCCCGTTGATGTACTTATAGATGCAGAGCTACTGAATGTTTCATCGAAAAAATCTGAATGCACAATGATGTCTCTGATATTCTTACCACGTTTGAATGCAAAGATAGGAAACTGTTGAAGACCTTCATGTAATCTCAACACATGCCAGTATTTTTTGATTACATTCTGTACTCTAAAAATTTGAGTTGAAAAAGGTAATACACATACCATACGATCTTTGTTCTGGCTCTCTTGAGGTGGTTGGAATAATAAATCTCGGTTGATCCAACGGGCACGTTTATATGCCTTCTTGATAATCTGTAAAGGATAGCCACGTTGCAGAAAACTGGTCATCATAGATTGAGCCCTTGAAAGTTCCCGGCAAGCTCAGGCAACACAGGCTGCACCAGAAGTGACCTTGCGAGTCAGTTTCAGGGCTTGAGAGCAATTTTAACTTTAAATAAAAGTTAAACATAGCAGAGAAATCAAAAAAATAATTGCCATTTCTGGGTGGGGGGGGGGGGGGGGGGGGGACGGACCTTGCCAACGCTCCCACATAATTTTGGCAGCTCTTTGTGGGGGTCACCCAATCTGGACCAAAGAGAGCCCTAGAACTCTTTTAAAAGAATAAATTGGGGACAATTGAACATTAAGGTCAGTCTGGGGGGGGACCTCTCTTGCCGGCAGTGGTGTACTGGGGGTCCCAGAATTGGCCCCAAATACTCCATTTTAAACAGGTGCCCAAAACTTTTCAAAATGCCCAGAATGGGCCTGATTGGCAATAGTGGTCAGATCAGGGAAGCCTAATTACCCTCTTTCTGCATACTAAAAAGGGTTTAGAGGTGTTTCAGGGGCTCTACTCTAGAGATTGGCAGAAAATGGGAAAAGAGACCCTAAACAGTGTAAAAGGGTAGAAATTCTGGGATAAAAACATCAGTGGAATTGAGAGACACCCCCCCCCTAACATGTCTGTAATTTTAGGGAAATTTGAGTCGAAAGTTTTAAATTCACTATGGTGTCATATGAAATAGTTTGTACCCTATTACTGGGATCTAAAACCCTGGGAACTACTGAAAACCATTTTAAAACCCTCACACAACCATTCAAAAGAGAAAATGTGAGATTGAAGGTTACATTTTTGAGAAAATCAGACTTCAGTCCAACTGATCCAGTCCTGCGTTTCACTACAATAGACTCCATTTTGTGACAAGATTTCTGAGACAGGATATCAGCATCCAGGCAAATGAGAAAGCCTCACCATTTTGTTGGTCAGAGCTGAAGAGAGGCTACGAAGGGGCTGGTGTACTCATACTTACGAATTTTCCACTGAAAGAAAAACTCAATTCCCTTACCAGTGGCAAAGGTAGCTGAAAAATTCCCAAAAGGTCATCCCTATAACTTAATATAAAGAAGGGGGTGTTCACAGAAGAAAAATATGTTAAAACTTTTTCCCAGAAGTCCCCAAAGAACTATTTAAGCTGATGTCAGAGCTGGTGTAGGAATTCTTCCAGACTGTTGTCAGAGTGACGGTTGACAGACTGAACAGAAGAGTGTTAATGCCTTAGCTCTACCAGAACCTGCTCAGCAACTTTAAAAAGTATTAGCACAGAGAGGAAGGCACAATATAGAGTGCATGAGTATCGTATGTGTGAATAACTTACAGTGTTTTCATGGTTTAAGTACACACCAGGTGAGAGCCAGGATAGGATCAGTTAGCTCTGTAAGTTTAATCACTTTGGCTAAGTTGCATGTGATTTTTATTAGCCATTGATAGCAAGAACATGTGATGCTTGAGCTTGGGAAGTGAGAGTGAATAGGGAACTCATTCTCATATCCCCAAATTTAAAACTGATTAAATCAATATATTCAGTTTTAGGCTCAGTTATACCTTGGCCGTTCCAGTAGCCAAGAGAACTATAATACTTATTTACTTAAGGCTATACTAAGGCAAGGGAGAGAAGTTCAATTCCCTGCATGAATACAAAGAAATTCCCTACTTACACCTGTTAGAAGGTGATACATTTCTCTGTATGTGTTTGGGGGGAGGGGGGGGGGGGGAGGAGCAGGCATTCTGCTTCAGTTCCTGAGGTAAGATGTTCTTGGCAAACTAATACAGAATTTAATTACCAATTGGCTGAGACTGCTTGTTATCTTAAATGGTAAACCTGTAGCAAGGTCTGACTGCAGGAGCTGTACTAATACAGTAAGATAGAGGACAGTGCTTTACATTCAGTGTGAGACTATTATCCTATTCATAAGGAAATACAATTAACACTGAAGAGGATTAGTATACCGACTCTGCATTTTCAGACAGTGAGTGTGAACAGAGAAGCGTCAAATACAATTGCACTAATGAGTTATTATCTGTCCTGCAAGACAGATATAGTCATAAGAACTTATTTAACCTTGTTATTGTGAACAGGTTAAAAGAAATTAAATAAATGTATACCTGAGCTGCTGCAGAAGCAGGGCTAGGCAGAAAAAGCAAGTTTGCTTCCATAAACGGTGTTTCCGTAGATAGCAGGATGAATTAGCTATGCTGTCTGGGAGCGGCTCGCGACCGGTCAATAGGCAGAGTTTTCTCAGTTAGTACAGAGTTAGTACAGAGTTTTGAACTCTACCAAGAGTTTTGAACTCTGTACGGTGGCGCGGTGAGCTTCCCGCACGATTGCCTTGTTACCTCAGTCTCTTGTAGCCAAGCGAGATGTACGTGGAAAAATGATTTATGGTAGAATCTGTAGACTGTCTAGGGAGGTGGGAAGGGATCGCATGGCTAATTCATCCTGCTATCTACGGAAACACCGTTTACGGTAAGCAAACTTGCTTTTTCCCGTCGATAGCAGGGCTGAATTAGCCATGCTGTCTGGGAGTCCCAAGCTCCCGGGTTGTGTCCATATAGTAAGTTTTTATGAGTTGAGGACACTACCCTTCAATAAAGGTAGACAGTCTTATTCTGTATTTAGGGTTGACAGAACTGCCAAACCCAGAGCTGCATCGGAAGATGCTTGCTGTCCGATACAGTAGTGAGATGTGAAAGTATGATGAGAAGACCAAGTTGCCACTTTGCAGATGTCCAGTAGCGGAACTCTTTTTAAATGCGCAACAGATGCTGCTGTTGCTCGTATCTGGTGTGCTTTTGGTTTGTTGCTCAAAACAATAGAATATTTATTGTAGCAGAATTAAATGCATTGGGATAACCAACTAGCAATGGTTCTTTTGGAGACAGGCTGGTTTGGTTTATTAGGGTTAAAGGAGAGGAACAATTGAGATGGTCTTCCTTAAGATTGAGTCCTTTGTAATAAGCTAACGCTCTTTTACAGTCTAAAGAGTGCAGAAGCTTGTCTCGGTCATTATGATGAGGTTTAGGTTTGAAGATTGGCAATGTAATTGACTGGTTTATATTAGAGATGTGAATCGTGTGATCGATCGTCTTAACGATAGATTTTGGCTGGGGGGGGAGGGAATCGGATCGTCGCGGTTTTGTTTTTTTAAATATTGTGTAAATCGTAAATCGGGGGACACTAAAACAACCCTAAAACCCACCCGACCCTTTAAAATAAATCCCCCACCCTCCCAAAATGTCTTAAATTACCTGGGGTCCAGTGGGGGGGTCCCGGTGTGATCTTCCACTCTCGGGCCACGGGTGTGTTGATAGAAATGGCGCCGGCGCTACCTTTGCCCTGTCATATGACAGGATACAATACTTCTGGCAATAAATCTAATATATCACACAACAATAGTATTCAACAATAAATAGTGACATATAAATATATATTTTTCTCAATCTTTATTAGTAACAAAAAAATATATATAAAAACCCTTAAACAACTTTATTCTAAATATACCCCGGATCACCACATTTACCCCGGATCACCACATTTAAAAATACACCAATACCATGTTCTCACATACCATCCATTCAACACACTCACACAACAACCTATATAAAAAATTTTTTTTAAACAAACAATTCCTTAGAATTCACATGAGCTGGTTCATATCTTCTATAAGCAGAAAGAGTCCAATTCCACCAAAATTTTTCTTCTTCGTTCCCAAAAACGTCAGATACTTCAATATATCCTTTTATCCTCTCTCTTATCCTCTCTCTTATCCTCTCTCTTATCCTCTCGACATGTTTCGCCTCTTGTCAGGCTTCTTCAGGAGAGCTTGTGTAAAGTCTCCTGCTGCTTATATTGCCAAAGGTGCACAAATCTTTGCAATCCCCCCCAGGAAGACCTATAGTGGCCGGAATCGGCTCTGTGTTGGAACCTTTATCGATCTATGTAGATCATTTTTTAAGACCTTTTGTCTCTATGGCTAGATCATATATAAGAGATTCTTCTCATTTGATAACGGTATTGAGAAGTCTTCCTGATATATCGGAGTCCACTTTGTTAATATCGATGGATGTTGAATCTTTGTATTCAAATATTCCCCAGAGGGCGACAATTCAGTTAATAGAGAAGGTTTTGGATACAAGGATTGATAAGCGGGTTCCGACGCATTTTTTGGTTGAGTTAGCTACCATTGCACTTACTCAGAATTATTTTTTGTTTCAGGATGATTTTTATCAACAGGTCCATGGAACCGCTATGGGTGCCACAATGGCGCCTGACCTTGCTTGTTTGTACGTGACATCTTTTGAGGAACAGTTTGTTTACTCTTCACAATGGTACAAACAGGTAAGGTTATGGTGTCGATACATCGATGATATCTTTATTGTTTGGTCTGGAACTGAGAGTGAATTTAATAATTTTTTTCAATATTTGAATACTCAAGATATCAATCTTAAATTTACCTGTGACATTCAGACACAATGGGTTTCCTTTTTAGATATGAAAGTGGGTAAAAAGGATGGGATATTAGTAACTGAGCTGTATCGGAAGGAAATAGACAGGAATGGGTTATTACATTTTAGTAGTTTTCATCCGAGGCATATTAGGGAAAATATCCCAGTTGGGCAATTCTTTAGGATTAGGAGGATTTGTTCCGATATTACTACATTCAAGTCTCATGCGAAAGATTTACAGGAAAGGTTTGATAAAAGGGGGTATCCTAAACGTATAATTCATCGGGCATACAAAAGAGCCCGATACATGAATAGGGATTTGTTACTGGACCCTAAAAGAGAACATAAGACACCTTCGTTAGTTTGTGTGTTACCCTATTCAAATAGAGTAGGGGATTTGATACAAGTGATTAAAGATCACTGGCATCTTGTAAGTGGGTTTACAGGAATGATGGATCCTCCGCTTTTTTCGTTTAGAAGATCGAGGAATCTTAAAGATATATTGGTACACTCGGATATTGGTGTTGAAAAGAAAGAAGATAGGTGTGAAGCTGGTCACTTTCCTTGTTCAAGATGTAGTGTATGTAAATTATCTTTATCACTTCAATCCTTCATTCACCCGGTTTCGGGAAAACCGTATTTTTTACGAGATTTTACAACATGTCAGACACGGTCAGTGGTTTACATAATACAGTGCCCTTGTGGGCTTTTTTATGTCGGAAAGACATCAAGAGTAATTAGACTTCGTATACTCGAACACTGTAGCAGGATTAGAAATGGAGTGGAGACGGCACCTTTGGTAAAACATTGGCGGGAACAACAGCATTTGGTAGAAGAGCTTCGTTTTTTTGTTTTGCAGGAGATCTGTAGTAGACGTGGAGGTAATTTGAATAAGAAATTATTACAAACGGAGCAGCGTTGGATCTTCTCTTTGGGAACTATGTGGCCAAAGGGATTAAATGATAAAATTGATTGGGTGGCGTGTCTCTGAATTTTGAGAATTGTTGTGTGGAAACAAACCATTGTGTTGATAGGTTTGATTTTCGCGGGTGTTTGAGGGGTGGAGTGTGGAGACATTCTCTGTTGTGATTGGTTCGATGGACTTTAAAAGTTTGGAGGATGTGGTAAGTCACACTTCCGCTGACTCACTCGGTTTGGACATTTTCTGAAGGCTTGGTCATGGCGTTTTTGCTGAAATTAAGAAAAGGTAGGATCCTCTTATATAGTCTAAGTATGTGTGGAATTTTCTCTTTGGGGTTTGGAAAGGTTAAAGTCTCTTAAATTACTTGTCTCTAGGTGAAGAAAGATGTATTTAAATGGTGAAAAAAGAGTCGGGGATATCTGCTGTACGTCCAGGAGAGATTAGCTAGGACGTTCAGGTAATATAGCTAATGATGAAATATTTTAGTATATTTTGTAAAATGTTATATTTAAAGAAATTCTTTATAAAATATTAATTAAATTTGTGAAATGTTTGTAGAAAATTGATTCCTTTGGATACCGATTGAAGATTAAAATATAAGCAGCAGGAGACTTTACACAAGCTCTCCTGAAGAAGCCTGACAAGAGGCGAAACATGTCGAGAGGATAAGAGAGAGGATAAAAGGATATATTGAAGTATCTGACGTTTTTGGGAACGAAGAAGAAAAATTTTGGTGGAATTGGACTCTTTCTGCTTATAGAAGATATGAACCAGCTCATGTGAATTCTAAGGAATTGTTTGTTTAAAATTTTTTTTTTATATAGGTTGTTGTGTGAGTGTGTTGAATGGATGGTATGTGAGAACATGGTATTGGTGTATTTTTAAATGTGGTGATCCGGGGTAAATGTGGTGATCCGGGGTATATTTAGAATAAAGTTGTTTAAGGGTTTTTATATATATTTTTTTGTTACTAATAAAGATTGAGAAAAATATATATTTATATGTCACTATTTATTGTTGAATACTGTCATATGACAGGGCAAAGGTAGCGCCGGCACCATTTTGGTTCCTGTCCCCCGACGTCACGAGCGTAGGAGATCGCTCCCGGACCCCCGCTGGACCCCCAGGGACTTTTGGCCAGCTTGGGGGGGGCCTCCTGACCCCCACAAGACTTGCCAAAAGTCCAGCGGGGGTCCGGGAACGACCTCCTGCACTCGAATCATGTTGCCGTATTGCAAAATGGCGCCGGCCATACGGCGCCATTTTGGTT
Source organism: Rhinatrema bivittatum (assembly GCF_901001135.1). Lineage (NCBI taxonomy): Eukaryota > Metazoa > Chordata > Amphibia > Gymnophiona > Rhinatrematidae > Rhinatrema > Rhinatrema bivittatum. The sequence continues at coordinate 96,214 of NW_021821011.1, forward strand.
CCTGTTGGGGGACATACGGCGCAAAGGTAGCGAGGGACAGGAACCAAAATGGTGCCGGCGCCATTTCTATCAACACACCCGTGGCCCGAGAGTGGAAGATCAAACCGGGACCCCCCCACTGGACCCCAGGTAATTTAAGACATTTTGGGAGGGTGGGGGATTTATTTTAAAGGGTCAGGGTGGGTTTTAGAGTTGTTTTAGTGTGCCGGTTTTCCCGCCCTCCCCCTTCCCCTCCCCCTACCCCCGATTTACGATTTTTGACGATAAATCGGGGGAATTCCTATTATATATCGCCTCTAACGATTTTTGACAATTTAAAATATATCGGACGATATTTTAAATCGTCAAAAAACGATTCACATCCCTAGTTTATATGGAAAGCTGATACTACTTTAGGAAGAAAAGTAGGATGAGGCCGAAGAGTGACCTTATCATGGTAAAATTCTAAATAAGGAGAATAGTGAACCAAGGCTTGTAGCTCACTTACTCTCCGTGCTGATGTGACGGCCACTAGAAATACCGTTTTCCATGTTAGGTATTTAATGTGGCATGAATCTAATGGCTCAAAAGGAGGCAGCATTAGTTGTTCAAGGACTATATTGAGATTCCATGGTATAGGTGGCTTTGACACTAGTGGCCGTAGACGTAGCATTCCCCGCATAAATCTGGAGCTCAACGGATGGTTGGAAATGGGAAGTCCATTATGAGAGTGGTGGAAAGTTGCAATAGCGTTAACATGCACATGAACGGAAGCCAACACTAAACCAGCCAGGTAGAGTGTATGGAGATACTCTAGGAGTTGCATGGCTGTTGATGAGAAAGGGTCTAGTTGTCGCGGTTTGCACCATTCTGTGTAACAATGACACTTTCCTGCATAGTTGCGTCTGGTTGAAGGTTTCCTAGATACAATGAGAATGTCTTCAATTTGAGATGGCAGTCCCAGGTGGCTAATAAATGCCTTTTAACCTCCAAGCTGTGAGGTGGAGGAAATGATGCATTGGATGATGGAGGGACCCCCTTCCTGAGTCAACAGACGTGGATGGTTCTCCAGTGGAATTGGTAGGTGAATGGAGAGTCGCATGAGATACGGATACCAGGGCTGCCTTGGCCTTGCTGGAGCTATGAGGATCATATCTACTGTGTCTCGGATGCATTTTTGAATTGTCCTTGATATTAACGGAATGAGAGGGTAAGCGTTGAACAAGCCCTCCATCCATGGGATGAGAAAGGCATCTGGAGCATGACGAAGTTTGCTCGGGTAAATGGAGCAAAATGTTTATGTCTGACAGTTGTTCTCTGTGGCATAGAGATCTATTATCGGGTTGCCCAGAATTGAAAGATTTTTGTTGCTACTTCTCGGTTCAAAGTCCATTCGTGTGGATGAAAAATTCTGCTGAGGTGATCCGCCGTGACGTTGTCTAAACCTGGGAGGTAAGTGGCTTGCATTGAAACTTTGTTTGCTATTGTCCATGTCAGAATTTGAAGTGTTTCCCAACAGAGGATCCATGAACCTGACCCTCCTTCCTTGATTATGTAGAACATGGCGACTTGGTTATCTGTGTATACCATGAGATGCTTGCCCCGAACCTGAGAGGAGAAGGTTTGAAGCGCTTTCCAAATGGCTCGAAGTTCCAGGAGGTTGATCTGTTGTGTGCTCTCCTGAGGAGACCAGAGACCTTGAGTCTTTAGGTTGCTCAGATGGGCTCCCCAGCCCCTCCTGGATGCATCCATTGTGAGTGTAAGTTGATGGGGAGGTAACCAGAAAGGTGCTCCCGCGGTCAGGTTGTTGGTGTTTTTCCACCATCGAATGTCGATGCGCATTTGAGGTGTAAGTTGTATCCTGGTTGAGAGGGGTTGAAAGTATTGAGACCAATGATCCTTTAGTCCCCATTATATGTGGCACATGTGTAGTCTCGTGTAGGGAACTACATGGATAGCTGCCGCCATATGACCCAGTAGCTGGAGGACTTGATGTGTCGAAGTATGTGATCTGTGGCATAGACGTTGAGCTAGTGAGGATAGAGTTTGAATCCTGTCCTGCGGAAGGTATGCTCTCTGTTGTGTTGTATCGATGAGTGCTCCAATGAACTGTAGTGTTTGGGTCGGTTGCAGGTTGGACTTCTCGTAATTTATTATGAAGCCCAATGTCTGAAGGCAATTGATTATTTGGAACGTGTGATTCCATAGAGTAGCCTGATCCGAGGCTACTAAAATCCAGTCGTCCAGATAGGGAAAAATCTGGATCAACAGTTGTCTGAGGTGAGCCACCACCACCGCTAAACATTTTGTGAACATTCTTGGGGCCGAAGATAGGCCAAAGGGTAGAACTTTGTATCGATAGTGGCTGTTCTGAGCTTGAAAGCAAAGGTATTGCCAGGAAGAAGGGTGCATGGGTATATGGGAGTACGCATCCTTCAAGTCTATGGAACATAGCCAGTCGTTGGGCTGTAGGAGGGAAAGAATAGTCTTGAGAGACGTCATTTTGAATTTTTCTTTTTGAATGTGTTTGTTGAGATTCCGTAAGTCTAAGATGGGTCGAAGACCTCTGGACTTTATTGGAATGAGAAAATAATGGGAGTAGAATCCCTGATTTTCCTGTGACATTGGAATTCTTTGAATGGATTTTTGGCTTTGTAGATTTTGTAACTGTTCTTGACAGTTCAGTGAGTGGGTTGATGTATTTCGGGGGGAGGGAATATGAGGGAGGCACGGGAGTGTTACAAAATGTATCTGGTAGCCTTCCCTTATGATGTTCAGCACCCAACAGTCTGAGGTAATTGCCTCCCAATTGGCATAAAATAGCTGGAGGCGACCTCCTATGTATGGTGGTGGAGGTGGCTCGGGATAGCTCAAAAAGATGAAGTCTGTTTCTGAGGAGGTGCTGGTGCTGGCTTTTGTGGTCATTGTTGACGAGGTCATCCATGGGATTGATGAGTCTGAGATTGGTATCTCTGGTGGGAATAATTCTGCATTCGATAGGTATTGTATAGTTTAAAGGGTGCCCGTGAGTAGGATTTCTTCCTGAATGAAGGGTAAAATATTCTGGACGAGGTATGGGGGTTCGTAGGAGATGTGAGTGACAATACTGCAGTACTCTGTCTTTAAGAAGAGTAACGGTTTTCCCAAACTTCTCACCAAAGAGATTGTCTCCTAGACATGGTATGTCCACTAACTTATCGTGAACGTCCTCTCTAATTGCGCTCGCTCTCAACCATGCCATTCGTCTTGCTGCTATAGCTGTAGCCAAAGACCTTGCGGAAGACTCAAACGACTCATATACAGACCGAAGTAGATAGCGAAGCCCTTCTTCCATGTCTGTAAATGGTTGTGGTAGGGTGTTATCAGAGGCTAAACATAAGGGACGAAATCTCTGAAGACATTCAAATAAATACTGGATTACGTAAAACTGATGGTGTTGAAATTTTGTTGCTAGCATGAACAAATGGTATACCTTACGGCTGAAGTCATCCATAGACTTATGATCCTTCCCTGGTGGTGAATTGGCATGAAGTTTTGACCTTTTCACCTTTGATAGTGCAATTTCCACTACTATTGAGTTGTGTGGCAATTGTGTGGAATCGTAAATTGTTGAATTACTCATATGGTACTTTAAGTCCGTTTTCCTCAATGTGGCTGTGATGGTAAAAGGTTTCTCCCACATTTTACGAAGAACTGTTGTTAAGAATCTGCTCCCTTAGTGGGAGGAGTTAGCAATCTGTTAGGAATCTGCTATACTGATGGGAGGAGCAAGCAGATGGGAGTTAGCAATCTGTTGTAAATCTGCTGCTGGATACTCCTGTTGGAGAAGGAGTCAGCAGTCTGTTATGAGTCACGTGCGGCGTTAGCAATCAGGGACTGGCTCCCATGGAAGGTGGAGTTTGGCAATCAGATATGCTTCGTAGGCGGAACTAGCAATCTTGTTATGATATAGACTGCTGAGTTGGCAATCTGTACCAGTGGAGTGCTAGAGAGGGTACTCAGCTGGAAAGGAATATAAATAGGTGAATCCTTTGGCTGATGGCAGATGACAGTGCCCCCAGGAGGATATCCTGAGAGGGACCACCGGCTAGGCTTGGTATGAAGACAGACACAGATAGTTCTTTTATTAGACAGGTTAGTAGAACCACCAGAGGTGGCAGTAGTGAGCTGATATGCCCGGCAGGACTGAAGTCCCTCAGATAATGGAATTGTGATCCCAGGGTTGCTGAGCTGTAGAGAGACTATAGATAGTGAGTAGACAGGGTATGCAGTATACATAGCCAGTAGTAGATGACAATCTCACATAGATTCTTAAGGAGGCTCAGTAGCTGGAAAGAGTTAGGCCCTCAAGGAGCGAGTACCTGGTTCCAGGGAAAGCTCTGAGAGAGCAGTGGTAACTCACGAATGTCTGTATCTGCGATAGCTTCCAGGCAGTAGAGAATCTTCAGAGTATTCAGGAACATGGGCCCTTGAAGAGTGAGTACCGGTTCCTATCTGCAATCTGAAATAGAGAAAAGAGAGCGAGGACCCCGAGGAGCGGGAACCTCTGGTAAGTCCGAGGAGGCAGAGTAGCTTGGACGAATCCGTAGCGAGTCCGAATCGAAGTCCGAATTCGTGTCCTATTCGTAGTCCGTATTCATGTCCTTGCTAACTCAATCTGTTAGCGTTAGTGAAGACCTTTTATGTTGGAAGCAGATGACCTCAATACAGGGGAACGCCCCTGAGGTTCGTGCCCTTGCTAGTTCATACTTTGGAGCATGCGCGTGCACCCAACGTCATCAGGAACATGGCGGATCCACAGTGTCGAGCCGGTCTGGGTACGCCGGAGAGAAGCGGCATAGAGACGCCGCGGCAGCAAGCCATCCATCAGGCGCAGAGGGAGTCACCACAGAGGTAGAGAGGGTGGAGTAAGGGCGAAGAGCAGCCACGAATGCAACAACTGTATCCAGCACTGTATGTGGTGGTAGAGCTGTTGGCTCTGGAGGCATTTCGAATATTTTCAGTAGTCCAAGAACCTCCGACCTAGGATCAGGGATATTTCCCGTCTCGATATTTAAAAGAGAGCCTACTTTCTCGATGAACTTTGCATAGGACAAGTCTTTGGGAGGGGAATAAGGTTCTGGGAGACCTTCTGGAGGGTCAGATGGGAATCCTGTAGATGAACCAGGGGACGATGTCCATGGCAAGTCTGGAGAGTCTGGTCGATCAGAGATTGGAGATGGTGCTGATGGCTGAGACGGAAGGAGTAGAGTTGGTGATGCAGATGGTGAAGGCCGAGAAGGCGCAAGTGAAGGCTGAGGATGTGCCATGTTTAGATCTTGGAAAAAAGTATTTAAAGCCTGCAAAATTTGTAACATCGCTTTAGATGCGAGAAGTTGTGCAGGTCCCGGAAATGGACCTGGTCCTGGAGGCAATGCTGCTATGAGCGAGCCTTGAAGAGGCAGGCCTAAGTTATGGAGAAGACGAGGGGATTGTGGTCTACTAACCAAAGACCCATTAGAATCAGAACCCTTGCTAGAGGTGTCAGAGTCATGGACAGAGACTAGTTCCACATGCTGGTCAGAATCTGTGTCACTAGGTTTTGAAAATGTTAGATGCTTAGTTTTTTGTGACTTTTTAAGACATTCCTGACTTATCAGTGTAGGCTGCGTCAAGACCAGTGTCATGTGCATCAGAATTCAAGGTTGAATTGATAGTTTTGCACATTTTGAGTCATGATGCTTCGCTGCGTCGTTTGGTATACATGCTGTATGCTTAGATGCGCCTTTGTGCGCCGATGCGTTGTGAGCATCGTTGTGTGCGCCGTTGTGTGCTGTTATGTGCGCATTGCTGTGCGCTGATGCGTCATGCGCGCAGTTGTGCGCCGATGTTCTGTGCGCCTGACTTGTATGCGTAGCTGCGCACCGATGTCTTCTGCACAGAGCCGTGCGCCGATAGTTCGTTCGCCGACGTGCGCCGATGAGTTGTGCGCCAGGCTATGCGCCGATGCGTCATGCGTGCATCCCAGTGCCGACGCGCAATCCTGCTTCGGACGATTTGATTTTTTATGACCCGACTTCTTCGGCGTCGATGAGCGGGATCGAGTGGGATCAGTAAACTGAAACCCACGCGGCTCATGAGGGGATTTCTTTGAAAGAGGAATTGCGGCCTCAACTCCCTTCACTGGCCCTGGTGGATTGACCGACCTGGCCGAGACACACTCTAGCAAAGCAGACCTTTTAGATGGAGTCTTCTTCGGTCTCTTCAATGGCCCCGGCGAAGACTGTGTGGACGATATATTTAGACACGCAATTTTTTCTGCACGCTTCCTTTGGGTCCCTGGGGACATACGACCACAGTCCCAGCATGAGACTTGGTCATGTTCCGGTCCCAGGCATATATAGTAGTAATTATGTCCATCTGTAATAGATATAATTTTACCACATTGGCAGTACTTAAATCCCGATGGCTTAGGAGCCATCACGGCCCAGAAGAAATGAAGAAAAAACAAAATTTGAGAAAAAATCTCTTCAGAGACGAGGAGGAGAAAAAACCCCGTGTGCAGACTGCTCGCGGAAAAAAAGAAACTGAGGTAACAAGGCAATCGCGCGGGAAGCTCACCACGCAGCCGTACAGAGTTCAAAACTCTGTACTAACTGAGAAAACTCCGCCTACTGACCGGTCGCGAGACGCTCCCAGACAGCATGGCTAATTCAGCTCTGCTATCGATGGGAAACAGCATGCTGCTCTTTTGTTTGTGTGCTATCTTCCCCCCAGTCTATCAGCTGTTTGAGGCAAGAGAGAAGGGCTGCTGCCAGGGCCGGAGGAACCACTAGGCGAGCTAGGCCTGTGCCTAGGGCACCGCGATTTTAGAGGGCGCCGCGGCAGGCAGCAAAATTTTGAAAGGGCAAAAAGTGCCATTTCAAAATTCTGCCAGCCCCCGCCTCACTGTGTCACCCTCCCGATGCCCCCCTTGTGGTCCAGCGGAGGGCCCGGGAGCGATCTGCCACTCCCGGGGCCTCAGCTGCCACTAAGCAAAATGGCCCGGTGGCCTTTAGCCCCTACCATGACAGGGGCCAACCAATGGCACCGGTAGTCCCTGTCAAATGGTAGGGGCTAAAGGCCATCGGCGCCATTTTGGTTAGTGGCAGCTGAGGCCCCGGGAGTGGCAGATCGCTCCTGGGCCCCTACCTGGACCACCAGGTATTTTGTAAGTTTTCTTTTGGGGGGGGGGAGGAGGAGTCGGGGCTGCGGCTGGGGGCGGCACAAGGCTGAAGGTGCCTAGGGTGCCCAATCCCCTTGCACTGGCCCTGGCTGCTGCTACAATGGGAGATCAAAAGGATCTGGCGATTTAGTTTCACTTTAGCAGCTCAGCAATTCTGACGTCACCTGGCACCTTCTTAAGGGGGTCAGGTTATATCAGCACTGCAGGAGCAGGCACAAAAGTTAAATAAAAGAAATCAAAGTAAAACAAAACTAAGATAGTTTAAAATAAAGGCAAGGGGGGAAAAGACAAGCAGCAGAGGGCACTTACCAAGCTCCTACAGCAGTGACAAGCTCCCATAGCCCTGCAGGGACAGGATGCATAGCCCCTCCCTGGGAGTGATAGAGGCACATCAGAGCACAGAGCACAGCAGGGACAGCAGCAAGGGATGCTGGGATAGCCTGTGCAGCTCAGCTGTATGAGAGAGGGTCCTAGAGAGTGAAGTAAATCCTATTAAGCAAGTTCGTATAGCCCCTGAGAAAAATAGTTTAAAAATAAGTGTTTGGACCAGATTGAGTGTTGGGGTGGCCAGTACTAGCCCCCATCACTTGTGTAAGGCTGTTAGGTGTTTATATGGTCAGGGAAAGTGCCTGGGCTGTGACTCTAGTCTAATCAGGAATCTAGTCCAGGTGTTCATGCAGGTACCCTGTATGTGTATTGTACAGCTTAAGTGGCTTTTGTCAGTGTTTCGCCTAGTGTAGGAGCACTAAAAAGTAAGGTGACTAGCCCCTAGAACCTTGTTTTGGGACAGCACTGCTATTTTAAAATATAAGGAAAATTAAATAGAAGTGGTTGACACCTCTGCCTTGTAACCAGGAAATCTGAGAGTGGCATTTTCAGGGAAAGTAAAGATTTTTAAAAGTGGCACTATTTTATAGTACATCAGTGGAGCAAGGATTTGCTCTAGGAGAAAGAGATTTTCCTGGTGGGGAATTGAGCAGAAGGCAGGAGGCTTTTGGAGGAGGCAGAAGTGCTGGTCGCCAGCTCTGTCAAGCCCCAAAAGTATTTGTGATGGAGCCCGCCTGCACCAGAAGGCTACAGCTACAGAAACTAGTAACATTGCTGTTACTGAGTTACTGTATCCATGGGAGATTTGAAAGAGAGAAAAGAGAGAAAAAAGAGAAGTTTTGATTCCATATCCTAGGGAAGGTAAAGGAAAGAAGGAACAGGATAATTAATAGTAGAAGAAACTGAACAGGAACATGATAATATTTTTAGTCTGATCTAATTAGAGGGGAGTGAGATTTTTAATGTGAGAAGCAGCTGCTGTTCACCTGAAATTAAAGACAGGGATTATCATTTATTTTCTTTAGCTAGATAAAACAGTTTCACCAAGCCGCCAGACACCTGTAGTAGAAAACATTTATTTTGCAAAAGATACTCAATGCCAGGGAGGTATTCTTTGTTTTTGAGTTTTGTTAGTTAAGTAGTAGGTACTCCCTGGAGGCGGACACCGACAGAGGAAGACCAGATACCAGAGACCTCAGGATCCATAGCCTGGAGTTGATGGTTGCTGTGCCAGAGACCATCACATCTGAGATAGCCTCGCAACAGACTCCGTTTGGCCAGACTAACAAACTAGCAGAATCTAATTGAGCTCCATAGGAAAGTAACACAAAGGGACAGATGACACTGAAAGTGAATAGTGAACCCAAAAGACAAAAGATATTCACTTAGATGCAGTTCCAACACTGCTCTCTACATTAATGGTGGGGGTGGAAGGGAAATAGAACCAAAAGGTTACTAAGAGCCAAGAGAAACAGATAAGTATGAGAAGAAAAAAAAGTGTGAAGCTTGCTGGGCAGACTGGATGGGCCGTTTGGTCTTCTTCTGCTGTCATTTCTATGTTTCTATGTTTCTTACCATAAGAGGGTCTCTTAGTTTTTAGAAGAGCCCGGAAAAGAGAAAAAATACCCACAAAGACTTTAATTTCTTATGATACAGATCTGAAGGTTAAATGCAGAGTAAAGTAAAGACCAACACACAAGAATAAAAGTAATACTTCTCTGACTTGGAGTTGAATCCAGCATAAGGTTCCTGTAAACAAGAGAATAGAACTGTTAATATTGTTTTTGCACTGCTACTACAAAAAGACAATTTGGAAAGTACAATTTCTAATTGTTATCTAATTGTTAATGGTTAACAAAAGTTTTGGAAGTATTATTCCAAAGGTACATGCTAAAGAACTTTAATACTTTTATTGTTTGCTACAAGATTACTTCTAATTCTTTTAATTTGGGAAAAATAAACTTGTTAAACTTGTTTATCAGGAATTGGCTATTTCCAAGGTAACAGTTATGATCAAACACAACGAATACAAATCTTCACTAAAAAGACGTCATGTAAATATGATTTTGCTTAATGTGCTGTTTACTTACAGAGCCATCATAACACCTGCAGGCATACCAGCATTTTTTGCTTGAGGTCTTGCCACTTCAGGTCACGTTTAATCATTGGCTCTAGTCCTTTATTCTACTACTTGTATTTTTTAGGTTTTTGAATTTTTTCATAAAATTCTGTGTCGGGGTAAATCTTCCTTGAAGTGACTCTAAATGTCAGAATTACAAATCAGATCTGACGCGCGTTTCGCATCGCTGCATCAGGGACTGAAACACACTCCGCTTCAGTTTTTTACGGATTGCCCCGTTACTCAGATTACTTGCTTGGCTATTATTTTTCTGCAAAGGACAAACAACTTGTAGTTACTTAATGGAGCACATTATATTAATGTAAAGTTATTTGGCACATACCTTGGTGATGCTGATTAAAGGCAACAGTAAACTCACCCAACCTTGCCGCCGTTTCCTCTTACCGGCGTCTGAGCAAAGTTGCCGCGAGATGTCCACTGAATTTAAATGATTTTCAGCTGTGTGAAATCAGTTCAATTCAGCTGTGTGTAGAATCAGTGCAATTCAGCTGTAGAGATGACGTTTACATAAAATGGACCCACTCAATTTCTTTATTGAGTCCGTGAGGATGCACTGTATTTAATGTGAAAATCCATCGTTGCTCATTTTGGTGAAGAAGCTGTACTCTGTCACCCCGCCTCCAGTGTTGAGGTATAGTTTCCAAGACTGTCCATTTAATCTCTGTGAACACATGTTTATGTTCCAAAAAGTGTGTGACCAGTGGCTCCTCGGTTCTTCCTGTTTTTAGACAGCACTTGTGTTCTGTTAAGCGAGTACGAACGGGGCGCTTTGTCATGCCCACATAGATTAAAGGACAAGGGCAGAATATGGCATAGACAACATGTGATGTTCTACACGATGATTGGGGTAACAGCATAGTACGTCCTGTTGCAGTGCAAATTGTGGTCTGAGATGATTTGAGAGTGCAAAACATACAACCAGCACAACTAGTTACTGTGGTGTGAGAAATTGATGATTCACATAGGCTTGAATGCACCACTTGATCCTTAATGTTCATTGCCTCTAGAGTAGGCTATTCGTATGAGTTCATTAACATGGGATGAAGATCCTGCAAGATTGACCAATGTGTCTTGATGGCTCTGCTGATAGAGGGAGAGGCTAATGAGTGTCTCATAACCAAGGTTTGCTGGTTTGAATCTGACAACCTCCTGGGAAGGAACAAATAGTCTCGATTGAAATATAATGCGTGTTGATACGCCTTCTTCACACAAGACACTGGGTACCCCCGTTGCAAAAATCATTTTGCTAAATGTTCAGCCTGTGATTTGAATTCTTCCTCTTCAGTACATAAATGTCGAATGTGCATAAATTGTCCCACAGGAAGGTTGGATTTGAAAATATGCGGATGGAAGCTGTCACATCTTAAAAAATTGTTGCGCTCATTCTGCTTCTGGTAGAGCGTGGTGGTGACGGTGTCTGCCCTTCTGGTTATAAGAATATCCAGGAAAGCCACTTGATATTGATCATAATTGATTGTGAATTTTAGACAAGAATTCAAATTATTTAGCCACAAATGAAACTCTAGTAGGGATTCAACAGAGCCTTGCCAAATTATGAACACATCGTCTATATATCGTTTCCAGTGTTTAATCTGAGCAACCCACTGGTTATGATGTATGTGCTGTGACTCGAATGCAGTGACAAATTAAATTAGCCACATCCGGCGCCATGGCTGCGCCATGGCGGTACCACAGATTTGTAAGTAAAATTTGTCCTGAAACATAAAGTAATTCTTACTTAACGCTAAATGTAACAGTTCAATCACAAATGATGTGGGAATGCGTTGTGGAGGCGTGCGATTATTTAATACTGTGGAGATTACTGTCAACAGCTCTTCTTGTGGTATGACTGTGTAGAGAGATTCTATGTCCATGGTGACAAGGATGCTATCATTAGTCAATGTGACTGTGGAAAGAAATTGCAACATTTCAGACGTGTCTTTAATAGGGATGTGAATCGTTTTTTGACAATTTAAAATATCGTCCGATATATTTTAAATCGTCAAAAATCGTTAGGGCCACGATACAATACCAATTCCCCCGATTTATCGTCAAAAAATCGTAAATGGGGGGAAGGGGGAGGGCAGGAAAACCGGCACACTAAAAACCCCCCTAAAAACCCACCCCCGACCCTTTAAATTAAATCCCCCACCCTCCCGAACCCCCCCCCAAATGCCTTAAATTACCTGGGGGTCCAGTGGCACACTAAAAACACCCTAAAACCCACCCCCGGCACACTAAAACCCCCTAAAACCCACCTCAACCCTTTAAATTAAATCCCCCACCCCAAAATGCCTTAAATTAACTGGAGGTCCGTAGCGGCGGTCCGTAGCTTAAATTACCCCCGGGTCCGTAGCTAAATCTGGGAAGGGGGAGAGCAGGAAATCCGGCACACCTAAATCGTGGTGTCTTCAGCCGGCGCCATTTTGCAAAATGGCCGCCGCAAAATGGTGGCGGCCATAGACCAATACGATTCGATGCAGGAGGTCGTTCCGGACCCCCGCTGGACTTTTGGCAAGTCTTGTGGGGGTCAGGAGGCCCCCCCAAGCTGGCCAAAAGTTCCTGGGGGTCCAGCGGGGGCCCTGGAGCGATCTCCTGCCGAGAATCGTTTCCGTACGGAAAATGGCACCGGCAGGAGATCGACTGCAGGAGGTCGTTCAGCGGGAACCCTCGAGTTTCCAGATTTTCAAGGATGGTGAAACATTTGAGTAGAGTGGCTCCCAGTTAAAAGATTAATTTTCGAATCCCCTGACACAACCATGGGTGAAGGTGAAACAGGGAGTCTCTTGTCAGGAAGAGAAGAATAATATGAGGAATCACTTAGAAGAGGAGGAATGAAAAATACAAGGATTATACCACCAGGAATGTGGAAGAATTTGTGTAAAAAAATAATCTGGCATCTGTGGGAGTGTCTAATTGTCTATATTCATTTTGATAAATGTATAAAACATATTTTAGACAAAATTGTAGAGAAATGTTTAATGCATTGTATGTAGTATGAATGTGAGGAGTGAGTGTATTGATGTTTAATATGTATTATGTTTTACCATTGTACTGTATTGTGGTAAATATAAAAACTTTTTAAATGGTTTGTTACAAAGTTTGATATAAATAAATCTCATTAATACTCATATATAGTATATACAGGTATGTGATATATGTTATTCATGAATGAATATACCTGTGGTTGAACTGCATGATATATGTATATTTCCAAGGTACTCCAGATGACATCCTCCCTCAAGACAATTATCCTAAATTTCTCCCTCCTTTCCCTCCCTACCCCGGGAGACTTTGCTGAGTGGGTTCTGGACCCCATTCCTGTGTAGGAGACCCAGTAGGGAAGAGGGCATCGAGCAGAACACCCTGTGAGGTTTCCAGCTAGAGGCCTTGCAACCCAGCAACCTTTAACACCCCACCAGCCTCAGCCACGACAGCAGGAGAAGGTCTGTTCCATGGCGTGAGTGGGGGGGGGGGGGGGGGGGGCGCTGTGTAGATTATATTTGAAACACCTGGCTTGAAAATGATACACTTTAAGTTAATAAATGTGTGAGTGCAAAGAGCGAGAGTGTGTGATCACTGTGCTGCTAAGCACACTGAAGAAACTACTGAACAATTCTTCTGTGCATTAGGTAAAAGAGGGAAATTAAATTATTTTTTCTCATTTCACTTGCTAAACAAGTGATAGCCAAGTCTAGCAAGGCTCCTGGACCACAGTTTGAGGGAAGTGAACTTAGCACGCTTGCAGAAGATACCCTCGATGCCATTGTAGTGAAGAGAACACTTTTCTGGTTATTAAAGTTTAGTCAGTAAAAAGACAAGCAAGGAGATACATTCCCCAATTGGATCCCGTGACAGGGACCCTCCAATTGCTCAAGCTCCGACCACAATCAGCGTTTAGCCAGCTGAGATATCAAACATCAGTGCAGGGGATGAAGACCAGTGAAAGAGCAGTGGAAACAAACAGCTAAGCATACACAACCCAGAACAAAAGAGTCTAATTAGACCAGAAAAAACTGAGATATCACCAACACTTGCACAGGGAATAACAGGGAAGAGATTGAGGCTACCTCACTTACCAATACTGCTTTAAATAAAATAAAGGAGAGTGAGAGAACACTTACAGAGAGTTACAGTCTATAAAAAAGACAAAAGAGAGAGTTACATACATATATAAAGAAAATAAATGGCGATCGGCGCCATACTGGCAGTCGATCGCCTTTGGCCCTCACTTTGTCACAGGGAGTGACCGTCGCTCCCTGTGACATAGTGAGGGCAAAGGCGATTGGCGCCATTTTGAAACCTCCAGCAACCGGCACCGGCACCGAGGGTAATGATTGAAGGGATGGCTCCCGGACCCCCCGCTAGACCACCAGGTACATGTAAAGGTTTTTGGTGGGGTCGAGAGGGTGGGAGAAGCAAAGGGGTAATTTGTAAAGGGTCGGGGTGGGTTTTTTTTTTTATCGGGCCATCGGCGCCATTTTTATCAGTGGTAGCCAAAATGGCGCCGATGGCCCGAGAGCGGGAGATTGCGCCGGGACCCCCCCCACTGGACCACCAGGTAACGTAACATTTTGGGGGGGGTTCGGGAGGGTGGGGGAGGGTAAGGAATTGGTTTTGTTAAAGGGTCGGGGTGGGTTTAGGGGTTGTTTTGGTGTGCCGGTTTTCCCGCCCTCCCCCAAATAATTCCCGTGCCCTATTTAACGATACAATACAAATGCCCCTGACGATAAATCGGGGGCATTTGTATTGTATCGTGCACTCTAACGATTTAGAACAATTCTAAAATTATCTGACGATAATTTTAATCGTTCAAAAACGATTCACATCCCTAATAAACCAACTTATCTGATGAGTACTCTTTTAGGTTAAAGAACTGGCTCTTCTCATAGTCAAGGTTGTAGAGATCTACAGGAGCAAAAGAGAAAAGCATTACATACTGATGCTGACTGTGATGATGCCATTGCATGTTTAATTTGCAAAAGTGTCTAGAGTGTAACTAATAAACTGAGAGTTTTGTTTACATACAACTACATTCCTTCTGAATTATTGCTGTCAAGACTCTGTCTTCCCTCCTTATCCCTGGGGGGTTCTGCCTGGGTGGGTTCTGCCTCTAGCTTTCCTCTGAGAAGACCCAGCAGGAAGAAGAGCAATATTTCCCCCACTCGATTCTCACTTGAGTGAACTGTGATTCTCCACTACCATCAGAAACCGCATTATTTACATTGCCATCTGTACACATCTCAGCAGGGGAATTGCTACTGCCAAGAGATGGGTGGGTGAGAGCAATATTGTAAACAGTCCACTGTTCATCCCCTCAGGAGCAAAGGCAAATGTGTGAGGTGGTAAGGATAAACAAAATGTTGCTAAAGTAATCATAACCTAGTAATAATGCAAGCCCTGGGGTACCACACCCTTGGATTTCTGCATCCAAGATTCATAACTCTGAATTCTTTAGTATTGAAATTTAACTGCCAAGCAGTCAACTACTCCTTGAGCTTTCTTGGATCATTTTTATATCTACCCCCACTTTTTATATCATCTACTCCCTTAGAGTTACAGATCTCAGTGTCATCTGCATAAAAGTGAACTTTCCCTCCTAAACCCTCTGTAATATTGCTCACAAAAACATTGAACAGAATCAGTTCCGGGTCCAGACCCTGTGCTACTTTACTCAACATCCTTCTGTCTTCAGAGCAAACTCCATTTACCACCATGCTCAACTATCTCTCAACTATTTCTAATCCAATTCACCACCTTAGGTCCCCACTCCTAGATTGCTCCGTTTATTGATGAGCCTCCTCTGTCGGACAACCACTTGCAGCATTTATTTACCCCCATTCTAATTCTCTTGTTGCCCAAAGAAATCAATCAGATTCATCTGACATGGTCTCCCTCGGTATAACCACACTGATGTCTGGGAACTTTTGTGTTCCGGTCAATCCTGAGACTGGCATAGATGTTATGACTGGCAGCCGCGGGCCGTCCGCAGCCAACCCAACTCATGTCATGTCATGTCTGGCTCTCCAATCCTGGTGAACTCGCGGCTGTGGCCAGCCGCTACCGCCACATTCCTCCTGGCTCTCCGTGCCCCACATCGCAGCTGGGACGCCGCTGACCAACGCTCCGACTCCGGGCCTCCTAAGCGAGCACGCATGCGCCACCTGTCCTCCCTTTTAAAGGCCCATGACGGGAACCCCAGGGTTGTCCCCAGCTGATGACATCACAAGCCTGTGATATTAAGCACCTCCTTTGGTGTACACTAACCGACTTGGCAAACGAGTTCCCTGAGCTCCTCTGGTGCTTGTTCCTGTCTCCGGGACTCGCGGTTCCTGCCTTGGATCTCTGCTCTCTGACTGTGGACTCTGGCCCTGGGTACCTGCTCCTCGGGGGCCTGCTCTGCGCTACCTTTCCTGGAACTCTGTCTCCGCGCTTCCCCGCTCCTCGGGGTAGCCGCTGCGATACTTTACCAGAGATCCTGCCTTTATGCTTCCCCACTCCTCGGGGTAGCTTCAGCGCTACTATGCCAGAGATCCTGTTCCACGCTTCCTCGCTCTTCAGGGTAGCCTCAGCGTTACCACACCAGAGATCCTGTCTCTACGCTTCCCCGCTCCTCAGGGTAGTCTCAGCGTCATATACCAGAGACCCTGTCCTCCATGCTTCCCCACTCCTCGGGGCAGCCTCAGCGTTACCACATCAGGGATCCTGTCTCCGCACTCGCCGTTCCTCGGGGCCTGCCCTGCGCGCTTCTGCATTGGAGATCCTTCCTCTGGTATATCCTCTCTCCAGACCTGCCCAGCACTGTGATATCATTGAACTGACTCTCTCTGTTACCCGCTCCTCGGGGCACCCCGCACTACGCTACAGTGCAGGTGCCTGCGATCACGTGCCTATGACACAGGTAGTTTCTTCTATACCTTCTCTCTGCTGGGCCACAGCTCTGGTCCTATTGCTTTTGTTTCCAGTCAACTTTGCCTCCCGACAGTGGGGACCTGTGGGGCCCAACCCCTCAGGTAGCGTCACCCCCAACCTCAGGCCAAGGGTCCATGAACCTACAAAACCTAACAATAGATTAGTAGGATGGGAAGAGGTAAGAAAGCAGTAGGTGTATGAACTTTCTCTCACCAGGCATCCATAGACTCACAAATCTCTCACATATACTCTCTCTCTCTCCTCCCCTTTCTGCCCCAAGATTAAACTCCTCTCCAGGCTGGACCCTAGCATTCTCCCCTTCCCCCTCCACAAGTGGACTATGATGATAACTTCAGAATGTCTTCTTTTTCTCCAGTAATTCTAAGAATTTTTTGTATTCCTGATAGCCAAGGATCCTGATAAGTATTTAACTTTTTTTCCTTCTTAATGTGCCTCCCAAGTTAATACCTTTGAAAATAGTCTCCCCAGTAGAAGATTTCTGTTATTACAGGATCTTGTGAACATGGCTTTTGTTTTTTGTTTACAGTTGTTGCCTTTCTTTAACTTCAGATGCTTTCTCTGGAGTATCATCTGTTTCCAATACCATGAATGTATTTTATATGGGTATCATCTGAGGAAGAGGGAGCAAGTGTCAACTACCATATCCTACCAGAACCTACTTGTAAGCCATCTACTCCTGATTCTTCAGATCCTTTTTTAGGTGTGGAGATTTTTTTCTGGATGCTGTATATGAGAGAAGATGACTCTAATTTTAGTCAAGTCCTCTTTAAGATGAATCAACTACTTCATTTCAGAAAGTTCCAGACATCTGTAAACTCCAGATACTCTTTCTAAGGACTAAAGACCCATATTGAATAAATCGGATTGTATCAAACTATTTTTTCTATATGGAATAACTATATTTCTGTCAAGAAGTCCCCACATTTCTTAAATTATCATGGAATTTAATTAACACATGACCTCTGTTGTTAGATTAGATGGCTGTATAAAAATATGTAGGGATTGATGTGGGTGTGGTGTTGGGTAAAGTGAGTGGGATTTAATTAGTAAATGGCCCTTTAGAACTAGATTAATTGGTATGCTAATAAAAGCTGAAAAGTCCCTAACCTCTTTAGTCTTTCCTCACAGGGGAGCTGTTCCATTCCCCTTTTCATTTTGGTCGCTCCTCTCTGTACCTTCTCCATCGCAGTTATATTTTTGAGATGAGGCGACAGAATTGTACACAGTATTCAAGGTGCGATCTCACCATGGAGCAATACAGAGGCATTATGACATTTTCCGTTTTATTCACCATTCCCTTTCTAATAATTCCCAACATTCTGTTTGCTTTTTTGACTGCCGCAGCACACTGAACTGACGATTTCAATGTGTTATCCACTATGACGCCTAGATCTCTTTCTTGGGTGATAGCACCTAATATGGAACCTAACATTGTGTAACTATAGCATGGGTTATTTTTCCCTATATGCATCACCTTGCACTTATGCACATTAAATTTCATCTGCCATTTCGATGCCCAATTTTCCAGACTCACAAGCTCTTCCTGCAATTTATCACAATTTGCTTGTGATTTAACTACTCTGAACAATTTTGTATCATCTGCAAATTTGATTACCTCACTTGTCTTATTTCTTTCCATATCATTTATAAATATATTGAAAAGTAAGGGTCCCAATACAGATCCATGAGGCACTCCACTGCCCATTCCCTTCCACTGAGAAAATTGTCCATTTAATCCTCTCTGTTTCCTGTCTTTTAGCCAGTTTGTAATCCACAAAAGGATATCACCACCTATCCCATGACTTTTTACTTTTCCTAGGAGCCTCTCAAGAGAAACTTTGTCAAACACCTTCTGAAAATCCAAATACACTAAATCTACCGGTTTACCTTTATCCACCTGTTTATTAACTCCTTCAAAAAAGTGAAGCAGATTTGTGAGGCAAGACTTGCCTTGGGTAAAGCCATGCTGATTTTGTTCCATTAAACCATGTCTTTCTATATGTTCTGTGATTTTGATGTTTAGAACACTTTCCACTTTTTCCTGGCACTGAAGTCAGGCTAACCGGTCTGTAGTTTCCCAGATCATCCCTGGAGCCCTTTTTAAATATTGGGGTTACATTAGCTATCCTCCAGTCTTCAGGTACAATGGATGATTTTAATGATAGGCTACAAATTTTTATTAATAGGTCTGAAATGTCATTTTTTAGTTCCTTCAGAACTCTGGGGTATATACCATCTGGTCGAGGTGATTTACTACTCTTCAATTTGTCAATCAGGCCTGCCACATCTTCTAGGTTCACCATGATTTGGTTCAGTCCATCTGAATCATTACCCATGAAACCTTCTCCAGTATGGGTACCTCCCCAGCATCCTCTTCAGTAAACATCGAAGCAAAGAAATCATTTAATCTTTCCGCGATGGCCTTATCTTCTCTAAGTGCCCCTTTAACCCCTTGATCATCTAACGATCCAAATGACTCCTTCACAGGCTTTCTGCTTTGGATATATTTAAAAAAGTTTTTACTGTGAGTTTTTGCCTCTACGGCCAACTCTTTTCAAATTCTCTCTTAGCCTGTTTTATCAATGTCTTACATTTAACTTGCCAATGCTTATGCATTATCCTATTTTCTTCTGTTGGATCCTTCTTCCAATTTTTGAATGAAGATCTTTTGGCTAAAATAGCTTCTTTCACCTCCCCTTTTAACCATGCTGGTAATCGTTGTGTCCGTTGCTGCTCGACGCCCTCACTCTGCCCTCTTTACCTCTGTGGCGACTCCCTCCGGGTCTGATGGGTAGCTTGACGCCACGGCATCTTCATGCTGTCTACCTCCGGTGTCCTCAGACCGGCATGACGCTGCGGATCCGCCATGTTGTCTGATGATGTAGGGTGCGTGCATGCGCGCGCTCCCATGTATGTACCAACAAGGGCGCGAACCTCGGGGGCGTCCCCCTGAATTGATGTTATCTGCTTCCGATATAAAAGGTCTCAGTATTTGCTAACGAATCAAGTTAGCAAGGGGTTTCGCTATCTAAGCTACTCTGTCTCCTCGGACTTACCAGGGTTACCCGCTCCTTGGGGGCCTCACTCTCTTTTCTTTATTTCAGATTACAGATAGGAACCGGTACTCGCTCCTTGAGGGCCCATGTTCCTGTACACTCTGAAGATTCTCCACTGACTGGAAGCTATGACAGATACAGACATTTGTGAGTTACCATTGCTCTCTCAGAGCTTTCCCTGGAACCAGGTACTCGCTCCTCGAGGGCCTAACCATTTCCAGCTATTGAGCTTCTTAATACCTTATGTGAGTTTTGTCATCCAGTTTTGGCTATGTATACAGCATACCCTGTCAACTCAGTATCTATAGTTTCTCTACAGCTCAGCAACCCTGGGATCGCTGTTCCAGTACCTGAGGGACTTCAGCCCTGCCGGGCATATTAGCTCACTACTGCCACCTCTGGTGGTTCTACTAACCTGTCTAATAAAAGAACTATCTGTGTCTGTCTCCATACCCAAGCCTAGCCGGTGGTCCCTCTCAGGATATCCTCCTGGGGGCTCTGTCATCTGCCATCGGCCCAAGGACCCACCTATCTACATTCCTCTACAGCTGAGAGCCCTCTCCATGCACTCTGCTGGTATCAGATTGCTACTCCTTCTCCATCAGGAGTCTTCAACAACACATTCATTACAGATTGCTAGCTCTGCAGTCTAACCTCCAACAGACTGTTATCTACAGGAGCTGAGCATATCATATTGCTAACTCCTCCTTCCTCAGGAGCAGTTCCATTACAGATTGCTAACTCTGCCCATGGAGCATAACAGTTTTCTAACTCCTCCTTCACAGGAGACATATTCATTACATATGCTAACTCTCCTCCAACAGGAGTATCCAGCAACAGATCTACAACAATCATTTTGCCTTCTTTCCACGTTTTTTAATGTGTAGAATACATCTGGACTGTGCTTCTAGAATGGTATTTTTTAAAAATGACCACGCCTCTTGCACACCTTTTATCTTTGTAGCTGCTCCTTTCAGTTTTTTTCTAACAATTTTCTCATTTTATCAAAGTTTCCCTTTTGAAAGTTTAGCACGAGAGCTGTGGATTTCCTTAATGTCCCTCTTCCAGTCATTAAATCAAATTTGATCATATTATGATCAATATTGCCAAGTGGCCCCACCACCATTACCTCTCTCACCAAATCCTGGGCTCCACTGAGAATTAGATCTAAAATTGCTCCCTCTCTTGTCGGTTCCTGAACCAATTGCTCCATAAAAATGTAATTTATTCCATCCAGGAACTTTATATCTCTAGCACATACCGATGATACATTTACCCAGTCCATATTGGGGTAATTGAAGTCTCCCATTATTACTGCACTACCAATTTGGTTAGCTTCCCTAATTTCTCTTAGCATTTCACTGTCAGTCTCACCATCTTGACCAAGTGGACGGTAGTATACTCCTATCACTATAGTCTCCCTGACACACAAGGGATTTCTACCCATAAAGATTCAATTGTGCATTTAGTCTCATGCGGGATGTTTATCCTGTTGGACTCTATGCCATCCCGGAAAAAGCGCCACACTGCCTCCAAAGTGCTCCTCTCTGTCATTGCGATATAATTTGTACCCCGATATAGCACTGTCCCATTGGTTGTCCTTCTTCCACCATGTCTCTGAGATGCCAATTAAGTCTATGTCATCATTCACTGCTATACATTCTAATTCTCCCATCTTACTTCTTAGACTTCTGGCATTAACATACAAACATTTCAGTTTGTTTTTTGTTGTATTTCATTCTGCTTTTTAATTGATAGGGATAAGTTAGAATTTTTTAGCTCACGTGAGTTTTTAGTTACAGGCACTTGGACTACTTTTCTTATTATTGGAACCTCACTGTCGGGATGCCTTAGTTCTAATGCATCATTAGTATCCTTTGAAGATACCTCTCTCTGAACTATGTGCTGCTGAGCGACTGTCAGCTTTCCCTTTTGTTCTAGTTTAAAAGCTGCTCTATCTCCTTTTTAAAGGTTAGTGCCAGCAGTCTGGTTCCACCCTGGTTAAGGTGGAGCCCATCCCTTCAGAAGAGACTCCCCCTTCCCCAAAAGGTTCCCCAGTTCCTAACAAAACCGAATCCCTCTTCCTTGCACCATCGTCTCATCCACGCATTGAGACTCCGGAGCTCTGCCTGCCTCTAGTGACCTGCACGTGGAACAGGGAGCATTTCAGAGAATGCTACCCTGGAGGTTCTGGATTTAAGTTTTCTACCTAAGAGCCTAAATTTGGCTTCCAGAGCCTCCCTCCCACATTTCCTATGTTGGTGCCCACATGTACCATGACAGCCAGCTCCTCCCCAGCACTGTCTAAAATCCTATCTAGGTGGCGCATGAGATCCGCCACCTTCGCACCAGGTAGGCATGTTACCAGTCGATCCTCATGCCCACCAGCTAACCAGCTATCTACATTCCTAATAATCGAATCACCAACTATGACGGCCGACATAACCCTTCCCTCCTGGGCAGTAGGCCTTGGGGAGATATCCTCAGTGCGAAAGGACAATGCATCACCTGGAGAGCAGGTCCTTGCTATAGGATCCTTTCCTGCTGTACCAGGTTGATGCTCTCCACTCATTAGACCTTCTTCCTCCAAGCAGCACCAGGGCTGCCAGTCTGAAGTTTGGACTTGGCTACTATGTCATCTATATACCTCTCTGTCTGCCTCAGCTCCTCCAGGTCTGCCACTCTAGCCTCCAGAGATCGGACTTGTTCTCTGAGAGCCAGGAGCTCTTTGCATTGCATGCACATGTAGAATTTCTCACTGGTGGGTAAAAAAATCATACATATGACACTCAATGCAGAAGACTGGGAAGCCCCTTCTTGCTGCTGAACTGCTGCCTTCAACTCAAATTTGTTCAGTTTCTACTTAAGTTTAGGTTGCTATGGGAGTAGGAATGTGTCTAATTAGCTTCCTTTAAATGTATTAGTGAATTCACTATATGTCTGCAGGGGAATGATCAAACTCTCAATAAGTTTTGTTTTTGTTTGTTTGTTTTTTTGTAAGTGGCACCTGCCTATAAATTAAAGGATGAGCTAGGGGGGGTGGGTGAGGGGTGGGAGGGTTGGGAAATACAAACAGTCTAACTTCAGTTAGTTAGCCAGAGTGACTCACTGCTCTTGATTAACAAATCACACTCATTGCTCTCTTGATTAACAAATCACACTACCTCAACTCACTGCTCTCTTGATTAACAAATCACACTCACTGCTCTCTTGATTAACAAAGCACACTACCTTAACACCTTTCCAAGTTAAGTAACTGAACTGAACTTTTCAACCTTTTTACTTAGGTATACATTGCTCCTAGCTTATTTCTAGCTTTTGGCTAATTTTCTCTTTTTTTGTTTTGTTTTTTGTTTTTAACATACAAACACTCTAACTTCTGCTTACTAGCTGCCTTTCAGACTTTAAAAATCCACACTAACTACTGCTTACTAGCTGCC